>NW_007251395.1:13635-16878 GCF_000164805.1 Carlito syrichta | reverse complement strand
GATCCTTCTGCCTCAGCCTTCCGAGTAGCCGGAATTACAGGCGCGCACTACCACGCCTGGCTGATTTTTTGATTTATTGTAGAGATGCGGTCTCGCTGCCCAGGCGGGTCTCGAACCCGCGGGCTCAGGCAATCCACTCATCTCAGTCTCCCAAAGGCGCAGGATTACGGACTGAGCCACCGAGCCCGGCGCCACGTGCTCTTTGAGCCATGGCTGTGGCCATGCTTCCTGGCTTCGGCCTGCTCCCCCGCCTTGGGGAGGTGAATCTTCCCTTTCTTTCTCTCTCACTGATTTATATAAACTACATTTTTAAATAAACTACATTTTCTGCGGGGTTCAGTGGCTCAGCCTGTAATCCCGCACCTTGGGAGGCCAGGTGAGTGAATTGCCTGAGCTGAGCCCGCGAGTCTGAGACCCGTCTGGGGAACTTGGTGAGACCTCATCTCTACGATAAATCAAAAAAAATTATCCGGGCATGGTAGCACGCGCCTGTAGTTCCAGCTACTTGGAAGGCTGAGGCAGAAGGATCACTGGAGCTCAGCAGGTCAAGGCTGCGGTGGCCAGGAGGGTGCCACTGAGCTCCAGTCTGGGCGACAGAGTGAGACTCCAACTCAAAAATAAATAAATAAATAAACTACATTTTCTAATCTAATAAAAAAAATTTTTTTAAACGCCAATATTATTTCACCAGGTGTCACCTAAAATGCATGCAACTCACACATTAATCATGTAGCACATGTTTTTGCTTCAATGCTACCACGGAAATGAACATAGACTTACCTGTAGTAATGGCTCGGTGGAACTGATGCATGTCTTCCCCTGACAGCTCTTGTGCTACCTGTAATATCTTTTGTCTGACACCATCCAATTTAATTTCTGATTCAGTCAATATTTCTTCCATATCAGGAGCACTACAATCAAGATATGGGGAACTTTTAGAATATCATCCACACGCATTAATGGTGAAAAACTGAAATAATCTAAATACCAATGTAGGACAAAATGTTGTATGCACCTAGATACTTCTAGCTCAGCACTACAATTATATTGTATTAATCGTATGCAAAAACATGGAAAATGCTATATAACACACTATTAAGTGAAAATGGAGTATATAAAACTTATATGTATATGATCATAACTACAAGAAAAATGCCATTCATAAAAATATGACCTCTGAAGAAGTCTGCTTTCGTCAGGATGGAGTAACATGGACTGCATTTATCCTGTCACCTTAAACAACTAAAAAGAAAGGATAAATACATAAAACACTGGTTGCAGACATGGACTACGACAGCATGAGGCAGTGAGTTCTAAGAGAGGTGGGGAGGGATGGAGGGACAAGATACACCCTATGAGTGCCTCATCCTATTGCCAGGGTAGTTTCCACCTGACAGGGAGTGCAGGGACAAAGAGCCCAGGTGGAGCCTTGTCTGTTGGCCTGAGTAGAAAAGGAGTTGGAAGTTTAAAAGGGCCAAGTCAAGCCGGGCTCGGTGGCTCAGCCTGTAATCCCGCGGCTTTGGGAGGCTGAGGTGAGTGGATTGCCTGAGCCCGCGGGTTCGAGACCCGCCTGGGCAGCGAGACCTCATCTCTACAATAAATCAAAAAATCAGCCGGGCGTGGTAGTATATGCCTGTAATTCCGGCTACTTGGAAGGCTGAGGCGGAAGGATCGCCGGAGCCCAGCAGGCGAGGTTGGGGTGGCCGGGAGTGGCCACTGCACTCCAGTCTGGGCGACAGAGTGAGACTCCAACTCAAGAAAAAAAAAAAAGGGGCCAAGACAGCTAAAATCCACAGGTCAGAGTAACTGCAAAGAGAAAGCTACACAGAGCTTCAGAGAGCTACAGAAGAGACTTCCTTAAGTCTTCGCTGAGTGCTGATCAGGGAGGGCATGTGAGCAAACCACCTAAGGCTAGAAAAAGAATCACTCAAAGTGAGTAGGCAGAGCAATGCCTATAAATTAACCACAGAGCCAGAAACAGTTGATTCATCACCAGCAGACTGGCATTATAAAGAACATTAAAAGAAATTCTTTAGGCAAAAGGAAAATGATACCAGATGAAAATTTAAATCTATATACAAAAAATGAACACCAGAAATGTTAAATGTGGATAAACTGAATTTTTTTCTTATTTTTAAATTATAACAAAAAATAGTTGTAACATGAATTACAACAGCAGCATAAAAGGCCAGGCTAGTAGAGGAGAAACTGAGAAGGAAGGATCCTATTATAAGCTTCTTATACTACATGTGAAGAAGTATATACAAGTAGTCCCTACTTTGCATGATACTATGTATACTGAAATTTATGCCTATCAACACTGTGACCTCCATTTGCAAAGTAAATGTTACCGCAGAACCATGTACACAGGAGACATGTTCTTAGATGCACAGGTTTCAGTTAACACAGTATCATTCAAAGTAAGAAGAGCATGCCACTGCACTCCAGCCTGGGCAACAGAGTGGGACTCCAACTCAAAAAATATAAAAATTGTAAAGTCAAGCAACCCCTTTGGGTCTCCTCCCACTGTAGGAACTGTTTTATCCTCTCAATAAATCCTGCTTTCAAAAACAAACAAATTAATAAATAAGTCAGGCAAGAGAAAGAAAAGGTTGCTGGGCACAGTGAATCATGCCTGTAATAACAGCACTTTGGGAGGCCGAGGTATGGGGGATCACAATCCAGCCTGGGTGACAGAGTGGGAAGACTGTATTAAGGAAAGAATCAACAGTGTTCTAATTGATTAGGGACACTTTTTTAGTACCAACTGCAATTCCAATAGCAATCAATATTCAGCAATTAAAAGAAATAAAAACAGGCCGGGCTCGGTGGATCAGCCTGTAATCCCAGCACTTTGGGAGGCCGAGGTGAGTGGATTGCCTGAGCCCGCAGGTTTGAGACCCGCCTGGGCAACTTGGTGAGACCTCATCTCTACAATAAATCAAAAATTCGCCGGGCGTGGTAGCGCACCCCTGTAGTTCCAGCTACTTGGAAGACTGAGTAGAAGGATCGCCGGAGACCAGCAGGTTGAGGCTGCGGTGGCCGGGAGCAGCCACTGCACTCCAGTCTGGGCGACAGAGGGTGACTCAAAAAAAAAAAAAGAAGTAAAAACATAGGTTGAGTATCCCTTATTAAAAAAAATTTAAAGCCGGGCTCGGTGGCTCAGCCTGTAATCCCGCACCTTTGGGAGGCTGAGGTGAGTGGATTGCCTGAGACCGCGGGTTCGAGACCCGCCTGGGCAGC
>NW_007251395.1:2312-13342 GCF_000164805.1 Carlito syrichta | reverse complement strand
GCCTCGACCTGCTAGGCTCCAGCGATCCTTCCGCCTCAGCCTTCCAAGTAGCTGGAACTATAGGCACGCACTACCACGCCCAGCTGATTTTTTGATTTATTGTAGAGATGAGGTCTTGTCAAGTTGCCCAGGCAGGTCTCAAACCCGCGGGCTTAAGTAATCCACTCACCTCGACCTCCCAAAGTGCTGGGATTACAGGTTGAGCCACCGAGCCCGGCCTTCCATTATATTTTTAATAATAAAAAAGCAATAAATTTTATTTGGTCCTCCCTAAATACCTTTTTTGGGTTTTTTTTGAGTTCCAGGAGTTTCACTCTGTGGCCCAGGCTGGAGTGCAGTGGCAAGCTCACAGTCACCACACGCTCAATCTGCTGGGCTCAGACAATCCTTCCGCCTCAGCCTTCCAAGTAGCTGGAACTACAGATACTCACTACCATGCCCGGCTAATTTTGTGATTTATTGTAGAGACGAGGTCTTGCAGGTTGCCCAGGCTGGTCTCAAACCCCTGAGCTCAGGCAATGCTCTCGCCTTGGCTTCCCAAAGTGCTGGGATTACAAAACCAAGCCACCGTGCCGGGCAACTTTCTAAGATATATAGTATAAAGCCAATCATAGCTACTCTGTAGAAGCACCTAAAATTTATAACAAGAAACTTTAAGAGCTAGAACTGCAACACATAAGCTGGGGAGTTGGAGGGTAGACATTTTTCACCTCCTCTGTTTCAAGTAAAACAGGTAAAGGAAACTGGTCAAATGAAATATAAAGCAAAGAGGCCGGGCTCGGTGGCTCAGCCTGTAATCCCAGCACTGTGGGAGGCCGAGGCGAGTGGATTGCCTGAGCCCATGGGTACGAGACCAGCCCAGGCAACTTGGCGAAACTTCATCTCTACAATAAAAAATCAAAAAATCAGCCGGGCGAGGTAGCGCACGCCTATAGTTCCGGCTACTTGGAAAGCTGAGGCGAAGGATCTCCGGAGCCCAGCAGAGTGAGGCTGAGGGGGCCGGGAGCGTGCCACTGCACTCCAGTTTGGGTGACAGAGTGAGACTCCAACTCAAAAATAAAACAAAATACAATAAAATAAAGCAAAGATGAAAGATGGAGGCACCCAGCTGCTCGTAAGATAAAGCTGAGTATTTAGAGCCCTTATCATTAACTTCCCTGCTGTACTTCAGGTCAGTCTTAGCTGGTTTCCTTCACTTGAAATCAAAAAATCTATCAAATATACAGAACTTGCCTAAAATACTAAGATTGTCCTGGAGAAAGAAAACCAAAGAAAATCATGTCACAGAGAAATCTTCAAAGAATTAAGTAGTCAATGGTATCATATGCTATAAAAATATAAAATAAGAAATGTATGCACTAGATTTAAAAATTTGAAAGGAACAAGGGTATTTCAATAACTGTGATGCAAAAAGCCAGACAGCAATGAGTTCAAAATGAATAAGAAAATAAGTGGAGCAGATTATTTTATTTTTTTTGAGTTGGAGTCTCACTCTGCTGTCCAGGCTAGAATGCAGTGGCACACTCATAACCACTACAGCTTGATCTGCTAAGCTCAGGCAATCCTTATGCCCAAACCTTCCAAGTAGATGGAACCACAAGCGCATGCCACCACGCCCAGGTAATTTTTTTATTTACTGTAGAGATGGGGTCTCGCCATGTTGCCCAGACTGGTCTCAAACCCTGGACTCAGGCAATCCTCTAGTATCTGCTTCCCAAAGTGCTAGGATTAAAGACGTAAGCCACCACATCTGGCAGTTAAGCAAATTTTAACATTTATCTAGTATTACATTTTTTTTTAAGTCGGCGTATCACTCCGTTACCCAGGCTGGCATACAGTGGCACGCTCATGGCCACTGCAGACTGGATCTGCTGGGCTCAGGCAATCCTTTTACCTCAGCCTTTTACCTGCATCTGAACTACAGGTGCATGCCCAGCTTCTTTTTTAATTTACTGTAGAGACAAGGTCTCACCAAGTTGCCCTGGCTGGTTTTGAACCCCTGCGCTCAGGCAATTCTCTCGTCTCAGCCTCCCAAAGTGCTGGAACTATAGACTTGGGCCAACACGCCCGACAGTTAAGCAAATGTTAACATTTATCTCATATTAAAATTTTCATACCTAGCAGCCAAATAAAGTTTTAATGTAATAGGTTCTAGCAGCAATCAAAAATTTAAAATTTTTTTTTTTTTTTTTTTTTGAGTTGGAGCCTCACTCTGTCGCCCAGGCTGGAGTGCGGTGGCATGCTCACAGCCACCCCAGCATCGAGTGATGAACTGCTGGGCTCCAGCAAGCCTTCACCTCAGCCTTCCCAGCAGCCAGGACCACAGGTATGAGCTACCTCGCCCAGCCAATTTTTTATTGTTTGTAGCGACGAGGTCTCGCCAAGTTCCCGGGCTAGTCTAGAACCTGCAGGCTCAGGCAATCCACTCACATCGGCCTCCCAAAGTGCTGGGATGACAGGCTGAGTCACAGAACCTGGCCAAAAATTTAATATATTTTCACAAACAATATCTGTATATTAATGATTTTAACAGACTACAGAATACTTCATTGCTCTGAAAATAGGAATTTTCCCTCCTATATTTATAAATTATTTATTCTTAAATTGTACCTGCGGCAAATGTCTTCTAATTCCAATGTTCAAGGTGTCAGAATACTCTAACAACTAATTACTAACCATTATAAAGCATAAAAATACAAATTTTTTTTTTTTTTTTTTTTGAGTTGGAGTCTCACTCTGTCGCCCAGACTGGAGTGTACTGGCCGCTCCCGGCCACCGCAGCCTCGACCTGCTTTGCTCCGGCGATCCTTCCACTTCAGCCTTGCAAGTAGTTGGAAGTATAGACTCACGCCACCAAGCCCAGCTAGTTTTAATTTATTGTAGAGATGCGGTCTCACCAAGTTGCCCAGGCGGGTCTTGAACCCGCGGGCTCAGGCAATTCACTCACCTTAGCCTCCCAAAGCGCGGGATTATAGGCTGAGCCACTGAGCCCGCCAAGCATAAAAATATAAATTGCATCAAACTGTAACATATTTGAAAGATGTTTACTCACCTCGTAATCCTATGGAGAAGAAAAATTGTCCTTTTACTTTCAACAGTTATATCCCGACTAAGTTTCACAAGTCTCTCATATTTGTCATGTCTTGCATCAAGTTCCTGTTGAAATACTAAAAACACAATATTATGACCATAAGTATGTATATTCTATACTGAAAGACTTTCAAATGATAAAAAAAAATGCATGTCACAATGTGAACACAATGACTATAGTTACCTGCCTCCAATTAAGGCATGACAGAAGTAGAACATGGTAATAACAACACTACTTCTCAAAATACAAAAAGCTGAACATCAGAAACATTCTGTAGCACCTACTATCTACAGTGTTCTTAACTATCACACATCCTAGGTCTACATCACTAAAAAACCCTAAAGTACCTAGAGAGGTCCGCTTATGTTCTCAGATGTCTAAACATTTAAAACTAAGTGTTGACCAGGCGTGGTGACTCAGTCTGTAATCCCGGCACTTTGGGAGGCTGAGGTGAGAGGATTGCCTGAGCCCCCCGGTTTGAGACTAGCCTGGACAACTTGGTGAGACTACAACAAATCACAAAAACTAGCCAGGCGTGGTGACATGCGCCTATAGTTCCAGCTACTGGGAAGGTTGAGGCGGAAGGATCGCCGGAGCCTAGCTGGTCGAGCTTGCAATGACAGGGAGCAGCCACTGCACTCCAGTCTGGGCGACAGAGTGAGACTCCCACTCAAAAAAAAAAAAAAAAAGAAAGAAATCTAGGCAGAAAATTGAAAGTAGGAGAAAACTAGGACGAGTTCCTGAGAACAAGGAAAGGCTGAACGCAGACAGTGGTGCCCAGTTAGTTTATAAACTGTCTGATAATTCAACACTTCCAAATAGAAATTTTCAACCTGAGGGTATCTGCATGATCAATGTTTGTATATCTAACCCTGAATTGTACCCCACAACTTTATAATAAAACTTTAAATAAAAAAAAAAGAAGCTGGGCTCGGTGGCTCAGCCTGTAATCCCAGCGCTTTGGGAGGCTGAGATGAGTAGATTGCCTGAGCCCGCGGGTTCGAGACCCACCTGGACAACTTGGTGAGACCTCATCTCTACAATAAATCTAAAAAATTAGCCGGGCATGGTAGCGCACGCCTGTAGTTCCAGCTACTTGAAGACTAAGGCAGAAGGATCGACAGAGCCCAGCAGGTCGAGGCTGCAGTGGCCGGGAGCGTGTCACTGCCTCCAGTCTGGTCACAGAGTGAGAATCCAACTCAAAAAAAAAAGTTACCACTTTGTTTCCTAAGAGTTATTGTTTTTTCCTGACCCTGAATTAGTACTTAGTGCTTAAAAAACGGGCCAGGTGTGGTGGCTCATATCTATAATCCCAGTACTTTGGGAGGGAGAGATGAGAGGATTGTCTGAGCCACGGTTTGAGACCATCCTGAGCAACTTGGCAAGACCTTATCTCTCCAGTAAATAAAAAAACTAGCCAGACGTGGTGGTGCATGCCTGTATTTCCAGCTACCTGGAAGGCTGCAGCAGAAGGATTGCCTGAGCCCAACAGGTCGAGGCTGCAGTGGCCATGAGTGTGCCACTGCACTCCAGCCTGGGCGGCAGAGTGAGTCTCCGACTCAAAAATAAACAAACAAATGCTTTAGTTTTTAAGACTCTCTGACAACACTGCATTGCATCTCACATTCCAAACACCCTCGAGGTCTTAAACAATTTGGCTCCTTGCAATACCCCAAAGGACACTCATTGCTTATGGGGTGTTTCAGCCAGGGATGCACAGCTCGACTCTAACTGTGAGGAAACAGCAATCAAACCCAAGAGGAGGAAGAGTCTATTGAGTGAAAAGCCTGGGTTCTTCAGCAAGGTCGCTGTCATGAAAGACAAGGAAAGGCTGAGAAGACAAGGAAAGGCTGGAGTACAGAAAACAGAACAGAGACATGGCGACCACAGGTGGTATGGGACCCTGCACTAGATCACCGGACTAGAGAGAAGAAAACACCAGCAAGAAATATTGGAATGACTGCCACAACATGTACTGTAGATTAAAGTACTGTGTCAATGCTAAATCTCCTGAAATCAATAACAGCACTGGAGTTGCACAAGAGTCATTTTTTGCCTAGGAAATGTATCCTGACGTATTAAGGGATAAAGGGTATGATGAATGCAACTGATCTCCAATGGTTCTAAAAAAATAGTACGTGCATAGATATATAAATTTACATACATGGAGAAAGCGATAAAGCAGAAGTGGCAAAATGCTAAAAATTGGTCTTTCTATGTAAAAACTATATAAAAGTTCTCTGTACTATTTTTCCAATCTCTCACTTTTTTGGGATTATTTCAAAATAAAAAGTTAAAAAAGAGAAGCATTTCTTTACTCAGATGTTTCTGAAATCGTAAAATATTCATCTGATGACTCCTTTTAATGAAATCAACTCTTCACCTTTGATAGCAAAGTAGGTGCCAGAAAAACCTGGGTTTTTACCTACATGATATCCACTTGTATTCCTAATCCTAAATTGTACCCCACATCTTTAAAATTAAAAAAAAAAATTCCTGGGTTTCAGTTTAACAAACTATACCACCCAGCTATTTTTCTCTAGTGTTTTTAATTAAAGACTTCTCATGCAATCCCTTCCTCCTTTCTGAAATGTCTTCCAACATAGTTTTCATCTATGTTAAACTTTTACAGACACTTGGTAAATCTTACGAGAGAAAAATTTAAAAAAGAAATGATTTTTTTTTTTTTTTTTGAGTCAGAGTCTCACTCTGTCGCCCAGGCTGGAGTACAGTGGCACACTCATGGCCACCACAGCCTCAACCTGCTGGGCTCAGGCAATCCTTCTGCCTCAGTCTTCCAAGTAGCTGCAACTACAGGCGTGCACTACCATGCCCAGCTTATTTTTTAATTTATTGTAGAGACAAGGTCTCTCCAAGTGGCCCAGGCTGGTCTCCAACCCCTAAGCTCAGGCAATACTCTCGCCTCAGCCACCCAAAATGCTGGGACAGGCTTGAGCCACCAAGCCCAGCCTAAGAAACAATTTTAATTTTCTACAAATACAAATGACTAGAAGGCAAACATCCTACACTTAAAAATACTGTCACTATGTACAATAAAGCAAATATTATTCACTCTGTAAAAATGAAGAGGACAAAACTATCTTATTTAACTTACTTGAAAATCGAAGGCTCTGCTAGTAACTAAAATATTCTTTCTTTAAATACAGAACGCCTTAATGGGGATTTACCACTTGAGAGTCTCACAAGGGGCATATTGTATATACTGTAAAAAATCTAAGCTGAGTGTAGTGGCACACACTGGCAATCCCAGCAACCTGGGAGGCTACGCCAGGAGGTTCACTTGAGCCCAGAAGCTCAAGGCTGTGGTAAACCACATGTGGTACGGGACCGTGCACTAGACCACTGGACCGGAGAGAAAAAAAACACCAGCAAGAAATACTGGAATGATTGTCAAAACATGTACTGTAAAGTACATATTATCACACCATGACACTATTATCTAGTATAGGTAACAAAGTGAGACCCTGTCTATCTCTCTAAAAAATAAAAATCTAGATAGTACAAAATGATGATGTGTAACTACTTACAAAAATCACTTTTTTTTTTTTTTTTTGAGTCGGGGACTCACTCTGGCCCAGGTTACAGTGCAGCGGCATATCACAGCTCACCATACCCTTGACCTCCTGAGTTCAGATAATGCTTCCGCCTAAGCCTCTTGAGTAGTTGGGGATACAGCTGCATGCCACCACACCGGGCTATTATCATTATTTTTTTTTGTAGTAGAGATGAGGCCTTGCTATGTTGCCCAGGCTAGTATCAAACTCCTGGGCTCGAGCAATCTACCAGTCTCAGCCTCCCAAAGTGCTGCAATTACAGGCATGAGCCACCATGTCCAGCCACAAAAATTACTTTTAATTCCCTCCCTAAGTTACATAAAGTTTTTAAAAGTTACATTACCACACATAAATATTCCCAAAAAAGAAACTTGGGCTTTTTTCATGTATAACTTTTTTTCCAATTCTTTATCCTGTCTTCTGTCATCTTTTGCTCCTGCTTTACTAAAGTGTACCTGACAAATAAAAATTGTGTGTGTACGTGTATGTGTGTATACATATGTATATGGTATACAATGTAAAGTTTTGATATGCATGGGGGTACCCCTCCCAAAAAAACAGAATTCATATAAAATTGTGTATTTATTCTTACATATTTAAGCCTCAGTCAATTTCAAAGGACTCTGCTTAATGCAACACACCTGAGATACTTTTTCCACTGCTCAAAACAGTTTTTGAACTCATCAATTTTGACACCTTTTAATGCTTATTTTTTTGTTTCGCTTCTTTCACACAGACAAAATGTTTCCCTTTGAGGACTTTTTTCATCCAAGGAAACAAAAATCGTGGCTCGGGGTGAGACGGGATGAATAGGGCAGGCGGGTTGCGGGGGTCGTGCCATTCTCAGTCAAAAGTGGCTGAACACTCAGCACGGTGTGGGTAGTTGTTCGTGGAAATCATCCATCTCGAAATGGGCAAATGCGCCGGGCTCGGTGGCTCAGCCTGTCATCCCGCGCCTTCAGGAGGCTGAGGTGAGTGGATGGCCTGAGCCCGCGGGTTCGGGACCCGCGCGGGCAACTTGGCGAGACCTCGTCTCTACAATAAATCAAAAATTCGCCGGGCGTGGTAGTGCGTGCCTGTAGTTCCGGCTACTCGGAAGGCTGACACGGAAGGATCGCTGGAGCCCAGCGGGTCGAGGCTGCGGTGGCCCGGAGCAGCCGCTGCGCTCCAGTCTGGGCAACGGAGTGAGACTCCAACTCAAAAAAAAAAAAGAAAGAAAGAAATGGGCAAATGCGCTGTAGGAATCCCCCCCCAAAAAATTCACTGGTGCCAACCATAGCCCCTCACAACAACACAAGATGGTACACTGATGCTGATAGGTTCCTAGGACACTTACCTAGTGGGGGAAGCCTGTACTACAAGGGGCCTGCCCTCCAAAAACATAATTCCAGTTTTTTGGGAGTCCCCATCATACATATACATTGTGAGATGACTACTACTATCGAGCTAATTAACATATCCATCAACTCAAGATAACATTTTTTTGTGGTGAGAGCATCAGAGATCTATTCACTTAAGCAAATTTCAAGTTTATACTTGCTGAATTTTCAAGCCCTAGTCATTGAACTACCCTTAAACCACTTAACTCTCTTAATAACTACTTTATTTCCGATGTCTGTCCACTCCTAAGGCCCAGCAAATCGCCTGGCCTATGGGAAGCACCCAACAGACATAGCATGTATGAATTTTAAAAAACATAAACTATTAACTAGTAGCTGACAAGCACCAAACTGTATGTGGTATTTTATTACTAAGATAATTAGACCAGGATTTTGCCTAATATTTCTAGATAATAAACATGTATTCCTTATTTGCTAAGAATATATCAGTGATCACTTAAGGCAGGTACTGTGAACACAAAGATGGATAAGATACAGATCCTATCCCAAGGAGTTCAGTAAAGTATGGAAGACAGATGTAAACAAATCAATAAAACTTAATCATGCAATCCAAAATACACATAAGGTTTAGGAAAGCAGTAACCACATTTTTTGTTCACTACTAACACATGCCAAAACATAGTAGATAGTCAATCAGTATTTCATGGTTGGATAGATGGATCATGAACAAATGTAACGTCTGTCACCAAGTCTGCATAAGAAAAAAATCAGAAAAGCTTTAATGGCAAGAAACTACTTAAATTCCATCTTGAAGAAAACTGTAGGTTTACCAGATGGGTAAGGTGGGCACCAAGTTAGAAACAATTCCATCTTCTGTATCAACATGCTTTTTTTCTCTTGTTCCTCTGGCCTTGTGGAACCCAAGAATCAATATAGTCTCTACTCAATTACAGCTCGTTGCCTTACACCCTTGAAGATCGCTGTAGATGGTAGATGGTTTTCAAACGTAGCCACAAATTACTGGAGCCTCCTCTCTTCCCACGGTGGAACCTAATTCCCTTTGAGTAGGAAGCAGCTTCTGAACTGCCACACTTCCAGCAAACAATGGGGTAAAACTGACAGCACATGATGTCTCAGGTTAGGACAGAAGAGGATTGTGGCTTCCTCCTCGCTCACTCTCCAGAGGAACCCAGATGCCACACATAAGGACACTCACACTGCACGTGGAGAGGAACAGAGAGCTATGTGCAAGCAGAAAGTCAAAAGGGTAAATAACTCCAGCCCCAATCAAGCCTTCAGATGACTGCAATCAGAACCAAGCAGTTAAGCCCCTTCCAGTTTCCTGAACCACAGCATAATGGATAGAAGGGAGACAGGAGGGTGGAAGATTTTATGTTGTTTTAACATAAGGAACTTCAGCCGGGCTCGGTGGCTCAGCCTGTAATCCTGCGCCTTGGGAAGCTGAGGTGAGTTGATTGCCTGAGCCCGCGGGAAACTAATAAGCCATCTTCAGTTAATTTTAACTAACAAAGTTGGTGGAGGAGACATAAACTCAAAGAAAAGAGGCATCTGTGAATAAGGGGAACAGTATCATACATAGAAAGGAACAACAAGCCGGACTCAGTGGTTCAGCATGTAATCCCGCGCTTTGGGAGGCTAAGGTGAGTGGATTGCCTGAGCCCGCGGGTTCGAGACCCGCCTGGGCAACTTGGCAAGACCTCATCTCTACAATAAATCAAACATCAGCCGGGAATGGCAGCGCGCCTGTAGTTCCAGCTACTTGGAAGGCTGAGGCAGAAGGATTGCCGGAGCCCAGCAGGTCGAGGTTGTGGTGGCCGGGAGTGGCCACTGCACTCCAGTCTGGGTGACAGAGTAATACTCCAACTCAAAAAATAAATAAATAAAATAAAATAAGGAACTTGACCAAGTCAATATGCTGAGAAAAGAGGGACTATGAAAATACTGTATGTGCATATGTAAGATGCACAAGAGAGGAGTTCCCACTCAGTGCAAAGTGCTACAGTCAAAACAAAGGCACAAGTGCTTGTCTTCAAAAGTCTAGTGGATTGCCTGAGCACGCGGGTTCGAGACCCGCCTGGGCAACGTGGGGAGACCTCATCTCTTTACAAGAAATCAAAAAATTAAGCCGGGCTAGGTGGCTCAGCCTGTAATCCCGCACCTTTGGGAGGCTGAGGTGAGTGGATTGCCTGAACCCACGGGTTTGAGACCTGCCTGGGCAGCGAGACCTCATCTCTACAATAAATCAAAAAATCAGCCGGGCGTGGTAGCGCATGTCTGTAATTCCGGCTACTCGGAAGGCTGAGGTGGAAGGATCGCCAGAGCCCAGGAGGTCGAGGCTGCGGTGGCCGGGAGCGGCCACTGTACTCCAGTCTGGGTGACGCAGTGAGACTCCAACTCAAAAAAAAAAAATTAGCTGGGCGTGGTAGCGCGTGCCTGTAGTTCCAGCTACATGGAAGGCTGATGCACAAGGATCACCGGAGCCCAGTAGGTTGAGGCTGCGGTGGCCGGAAGCAGCCACTGCACTCCAGTTTGGGTGACAGAGTGAGATTCCAACTCAAAAAAAAAGTCTAGTTGAAGAAAGAAAATACACACTAAATATAAACACACGTTAGTATATAATAGAGAAAATATTACCAGACACAAAATAATCTTGAGTATGTGGCATGTCTAATATTAATGAACAAATATTACCTTGTTTAAGTAACATGCACCTGTTTACTAATGTTAATGTCTACCCCTTCATGGGACCTACAAGTCAAGGCCTTTGAAATCCAGACTCAGGGCAATCTAGCACCACCACAAAACCCCCGAAAAAATTAAGTTTCACATCTGCACATCTTAAATTCTCAGAGGCTGTTTGCTCGGGCAGAACGTGGCTAATTAATTTTTTTTTTTTTTTTTTTTTTTGAGTTGGAGTCTCACTCGGTCGCCCAGACTGGATGGAGTGCAGTAGCTGCTCCCAGCCACCGCAGCCTCGACCTGCTGGGCTCCGGCGATCCTTCC
>NW_007251395.1:0-621 GCF_000164805.1 Carlito syrichta | reverse complement strand
GGGGAGGGAGGGCGCGGGGAGCCTGGAGCTCCGGTAGCACGAGGCGGGGTCTTTCCGGGATCCGGCCAGAACCCTCCGGCGTCCGTCGTGGTGGCGTTTCCCAGGCCCGGGGCGACGCCGGGAGCTTTGAGCGAGGGCCGCAGGCCAGTGGGCCAGCGGAGGGTGTTGCCACCGTCGTCATCAGCCCGCGTTTGCAAGCCGGCCCTCCGCCTGCACCCCGACTCCCTCCTCGCGCCCCACCCTTTCGTTCCCGCCCTGCGAGGCCAGAAGCCGGGGCTCGCGTCCGCCTCCTGCCCGGAGGGGTGTGCGGCCCGGGGGTGCCACGAGCCCGCCTGCCTCCGTGTCCATCTGTCGGGCGGGGCCGGGCTCGGGCCCCGCTCCGGGCTTGTTTGGGGAGGAAAGGGGTCAGGGCCGAGGCTCCTGAAGGCCGGCCTTCGCGCGGCGGAGGCCGAGTCCGGGCCCAGCCCCTGGGCTCTTCTCGCCCCTCGACGCCCGCAGCGAGGGCGGAGAGTTCGCCGCCCCCGGCGCCGGCGAGGCGCAGCCGGACCCGGGAGCCTCGGGGGCGTGTGCGGGAGGAGGGTGCGCGGCGCACCCAGACGGCTGCGGGCTGGCCGTTCGGCC
>NW_007251394.1:1210-6875 GCF_000164805.1 Carlito syrichta | reverse complement strand
CCAGTTGATTTAAGTAGCTGAATTAATGATGTAGCCAGTTGACTAGCTAGCAGATTTAACTAGCTAGCTACCTGGCTAGGCAACTGGATAGCCAGCTGACTTAAGTAGCTGACATAACTAGATAGTCTGATGGCTAGCCAGCTGACTTAGCTACCTACCTACATAATGTGCTTGCTTGCCAGCTGTATTAACTACCTATCTACCTAGCTAACCTACTGGCCAGCGTGCTGTCTTAACTAAGTTACTTAACTAGCTAGTTACCCTGCTAGGCAGCTGGCTAGCCAACTGACTTAACTAACTGACTTAACTAACTAGCCAACTGAATTATCCAGATGACAACTAACTAGCTACCTAGCTAGACAGTAGACCTGCCTAGCTAGCCAGGTGTCTGGCCAGCTGATTAACTAGCTGATAATAACCACTTAGCCAGCTGGCTGGTCAGCTGACTTAATTAGCTAGCCAGCTGCATGGCCAGCTGAATTAACTAGCTGCCTTTAACAGCTAGCCAGCTGGCTATCCAGCTGAGCTGACTTAACTAGCTAGCTACTTACCTAGCCAGCTGTGAATGCAACTGAATTAACTAGGTGACTTAAGTAGCTATCCGCTTGCTACCCAGCTGACTTAACTAGCTTACTACCTAGCTAGCCATCTTGCTAGCCATCTGAATTAACTAGTTGACTTAAACAGCTAACTAGCTCGCTAGCCAGCTGACTCAATTAGATAACTTAACTAGCTCTCTAACTAGCTAGCTAGCTGGCTAGCCAGCTGAATTAACTAGCTGAATTATTTAGGTAGCCAGCTGGCTAGCCAACTGAGTTAACTATCTTGCTGTATAGCAAGTCATCTGGCTAACTACCTGACAACTAGCTGACTTATATTGCTAAACTGATTGCTAGTCAGCTGAATTAACAAGTTTGCTAAATAGGTAGCAAGCTGGCTAGCCAGTTGACTTAACTAGGTGACTTAACTAGGTAGCCAGCAGGCTAGACAGCTGACCTAATTATCTAGTTAACTAGCTAGCTAACTGTCAAGCCACCTGACTTAACTAGGTGACATAACTAGCTAGCCAGCTGGCTGGCAGGCTGACATAACTGCCTAGCTCCCTAGTTAGCTGGATAGCCAGCTGACTTAACTAGCTAGCGACATAGCCCACTGGTTTGCCAGCTGATTTAGCTACCTAGCTAACCAGCTGGCTAGTGAGCTGACTTAACTAGGTTGTTTAACTAGCTATCTAACTGACTAGCCAGCTGACTTAACTAGCTAGCTACCCAGCTAGGCAACTGGCTAACCAGGTGACTTAACTCGCCGACTTAGCAAGCTAACAACCTGACTTAAGTAGATGACTTCACTAGCTAACAAGCTGACATGACTAGCTGACTTATATAGCTAGCTTCCTGGCTAGCCAGCTGTATTAACTAGCTGAAATAACTAGCTAGCCAGATGACTAGCCATCTGATTTAACTAACTTTTTACCTAGCTAACCAGTTGGATAGCCAACTGACTTAACGTGGTGACTTAACTAGCTAGACAGCTGGTTGCCAGGAGACTCAACTAGTTGACTTAACAAGCAAGTCAGTTGACTAGACAGCTGCCTTAAATAGCTGGCTACCTATCTAGCCACCTGCCTAGCCAACTGACTTACCTAGCTGATTTAAGCTAGCAAGTTGGATAGCCAGTTCACTTAACTAGATAGCTACATACCTAGGCAGAAAGCAAGATTGCTGACTTAACTACCTGAATTGAACAGTTAGCCTGCTGGCTTGCAAGCTGACTGATCTAGCTACCTACCTACCCTGCCAGCTGGCTAGACAGCTGACTAAACTAGGTGACTTAACCAGCTACCCAGTTGGCAAACCAGGTAACTTAACTCACTGACATCACTAGACAGCCAGGTAGCTATCTAGCTGACTTAACTAGCTAGCTAGTTACATTGCCAGTTGGCTTGCCAGCTCTCTTAACTAGATGTATTAACCAGCTAGCCAGCTAGCTAGTCAACTGACTTAACTGGCTCACTACCCAGCTAGCCAGCTGGATAGCCAGCTGACTTAACTAGCTGACTTAACTAACAAATTACCTAGCTAGCCCGCTGACTTAAATAGTTAGCTAACTAGCTAGCTACCTAGCTAGCCAGCTGATTTAAGTAGTTAGCTAACTACCTAGTTACGTAGCTATCAAGCAGACTTAAATAGTTAGCTGCCTAGCTAGCTAGTTGACTTAATCAGATGGCTACGTTTTTAGCTTACTCATTATCTAACATGCTAGCTAGCTGACTTAATCATCTCACTTAACTCATTAGCTAATGAGCTAGCTAGCTGACTCAACCAGCTGACTTAACTCGTTAGTTAACAAGCTAGCTGGCTGACTAATCCAGATGACTTAACTGTTTAGTTAACTGGCTAGCTACCATTCTCAAACGCTGACTCAACCCATTTGCTAACTAGTTAGCCTGCTGACTCAACCAGCTGACTTAACACGTTAGTTAACTATCTAACTGCCTGACTCAACCTGCTGACTTAACCCATTAGCTAATTACCTAGCTAGCTCTATTAACCAGCTAACAAAATTAGAAAGCTGACTTAACTAGCTGACTTAGCAAGTTGACTAAACGACTTAACTAGTTGATTTAACTGGCTGACGTAACTAGTTAGCAAACTTACTTAACTACCTGAATTAAGTAGTTAGCTAAATATTTAGCTGACTGAGTAAATAGCTGAGTTAACTAGTTAGCTAACTAGTTAGGTATCAGAATTAAGTAGCTGACTTAAATAGCTAACTAGTGAGCTAGCTGTCTTAGCTTGACTAAGCTAGCTAGCTGGTTAGCTAACTCACTTAGCAAGCTGACTTAACTAGTTGGTTAATGAGATATCTAGTTGACTTAATGAGTTGGTTACGAGTTAGCTAACTGTTTTAACTATTTTGTAAATGAGTTAACAAGCTGTCTTATTTAGTTGGGTAATGAATTAACTAGGTGACTTAACTTGTCTGATGCTTCAGCCGACTACCTATCTGTTTTAACATGTTGGCTGACTACTCGGCCACTTGTTTGCTGGCTTTACATGTCAGCCAACTACTTGACTGACAAGTTAACTGGGTTAATTAGTTGACTGACGAGTTGGCCCATAAGTTATCTCAGTTAATTATTTGGTTGGCTAGTGTTCTGACCTAACTAGTTGGCCGACTAGTCAGCCGATGGTTTAGCTGACTTAAATAGTTGACCTTCTACTAATCCGACTGGTTAGCTTACTTAACTAGTAGGATGGCGAGTGAGCCCACAGGTGAGCTGACTTAACTAGTCAGCCAGCGAGTGAGCCGACTGGCCAGGTGACTTAACTAGTCAGCCGGAGAGTGAGCTGACTGGTCAGCTGATTTAACTAGTCTGCTGGCAAGTGAGCTGACAGGTTAGCCGAGTTTAGACGGCTAGTGAATGAACCATATGGTCAGAAGAGTTAACTAGTCAGCTGGCGAATGAACCGGCTGGTGAGCTGACTTAACTAGTTGGGCAGAAAGTGACCCAACATGTGAGCAGTCTTAACTAGTCAGCCAACTTGCGATCTGTCAGTGAGCTGACTTAAGTAGTCAACTGGTGAGCAAGCCAACTAGTTAGCTGACCTGTTGACCTGTGAGCTAGCTGACAATTTAGTTGACCTGTTGGCTGGTGAGCAAGCCGACTTGTTTGCTGACCAGTTTGCAGGCAAGCGAGCTGACTAATTAGCTTAGCTGATGGAAGCAAGCGAGCCCACTAGTTATCTGACCAGATAGCTGAGTTGCTAGCTGACTAGTTAGCTAAGTAACTAGCTGATTAGCTAACTGTCTTGACTAGCTAGCTTACAAGAAAGCTGTCAATGTAGCTGACATAACTAGCTAGCAAACAAGCTAACTAACTCTCTAGCTTGCTGACATAACCAGTCAGCTATCTGGCTACTGGCTAAATGACTTAACCATCTGAATTAACTAGCTGAATTAACTAGCTAGCTGACTAGCAACCTGACTAGCTAGCTGACTTAACAAGCTAGCTGGATAGTTACCTGACTTTATGATGGGCTTAACTAGCTAACTGTCTAGCTGGCTGAAGCATCTAGCTGACTAGCTTGTTGGCTGTCTAGCTGGCTAGCCAGCTGAAGTAACTAGCTAGCTACCAGGTTAGCTAGATGGATAGCAAGCTGGCTTCACTAGCTACTTACCTGGCTGGCTAGCTGGCTAGGCAGACAACTAGCTAGCTAGTGGGCTGGCCACCTGGCTAGGAAGCCAGAATTCAAAAGTCAGTCGTCTGTCTGGAGAGTGGGACAGACAGCCAGCTTAACTAGTCAGCTAACCTGCTGTTAAGATGGCTAGCCAGCCGGCTTAACTGGCTGGCCACTTAACTGTCCAGCCTACTAACAAGCCTGTTTATCTTGCTAGTCACCTATCTAGGCAGCTGGCTAACCAGCTGACTTAAGTAACTGACTTAACTAGATAATCATCCTGCTAGCCAGCTCACTTAACTCCCTGACTTAACTAGCTAGTCATCCAGCTAACCAGTTGACTTAATTAGCTAACTTAACCAGCTAGCCAGCTGGCTAGCCAGCTGACTTAATTAGCTTGCTACCTGGTGAGCTAGATGGCTAGCCAGCTCGCTTAACTAGCTAGCTACCCAGTTGGCTAACTGGCTAGACAGCTGTCTTGCTGGCTAGCAGGCTGGCCAGCTGTCTAGCCAGCTGTCTTAAATAGCCAGCCGTCTGGCTGGACAGTGGGATAGAAAGCCAGCTTAACTAGCCAGCCACACTGCTGGTCAGCTGACTAGCCAGTCAACTTCGTTAGCTGGCCACCTACCTGACCAGCCAGGTAACCAGCAGTCTTAACTTGCCAGCCACCTAGTATAGCCAGCCGATAGCCAGCTGACTTAACTAGCTGACTTAACTAGATAGCCATACAGCTAGCCAGCTGGCTTAAATAGCTAGCCACCTAGCTAGCCAGCCAGCTAGCCTGCTCACTTAACTCGCTGACTTTACTAGCTAGCCAGATGGCTAGCTAGCTCATTTAATTGGCTACCTACCTACCTAGCGATGTGGCTAGCCAGCTGACTAAACTAACGGACATAACCAGCTAGATACCGAGCTAACCAGCTGACTTAACTAGATGACTTAACTAGCTACCTACCTAGCTCGAAAGTTGAATAACCAGCTGACTTAACTAGCTGACTTAACCAGCTAGCCAGCTGGATGGCCAGCTGAATTAACTGGATGATTTAAGCAGCTAGCCAGCTGGCTAGCCAACTAACTCAACTAGTTAGCTACCTAGCCAGCCAACTGGGAAGACAGCTGAATTAACTAGCTGACATAACACGCTAGCCAGCTGGATAGCCAGCTGACTTAACTAACTTGCTATCTAGGTAGCCAACTTGCTAGCCAGCTAAATTAACTATTTGGTTTAATCAGCTAACCAGCTGGCTAGCCAGCTGACTCAACTAGTGACTTAACTAGTTAGTCAGCTCTTTAGCCAACTGACTTAACTAACTCTCTAGCTAGATAGCTGGCTAGCCAGCTGACATAACTAGCTGCCATAATTTGGTATCTAGCTGCGTAGTCAACTGACTTAACTAGCTCGCTACCTAGCTAGCCAGCTGGCTACCAGCTGACTTATTTAGCTGACGTAAATAAACTGGCCTGATTGCTAGTCATCTGAATTA
>NW_007251394.1:0-579 GCF_000164805.1 Carlito syrichta | reverse complement strand
CTAGCCTGATGGCTAAACAAGCTGGCCACCTATGTAGCCAGCTGGCTAGCCAGTTGACTTAACTAGCTGACTTAAACTTGCAAGCTGGCTAGCCAGCTCACTTAACTATCTTGTTAACTACCTAGCTATCAGAATAGCCAACTGAATTAACTAGGTGCATTGAATAGCTAGCCTGCTGGCTAGTATGCTGACTTATCTAGGTAGCTACCTATGTAGACAGCTGACTAAACTAGCTGTTTTAACTAGCTAGCCAGTTGGCTAGCCAACTGAATTAACTCACTGACATCACTAGCTAACCAGGTAGTTATCTAGCTGACTTAACTATCTAGTTAACTACCTTGCAAATTGTCTAGCCAGTTCTTTTATCTAGCTGAATTAACCAGCCTAACCAGTTAGCTAGACAACTGACTTATTTTAGCTCTCTACTAAGCTAGCCAGCTGGCTAGCCAGCTCATTAACTAGTTGACAACTTACTAGCTACCTAGGTAGCCAGCTGACAAATAGCTAACTAGCTAGTTTCATAGCTAGCCAGCTGACTTAAACTGTTAGCTAACTAGCTAGATACCTAGCTAACAAGCT
>NW_007251393.1:826-8139 GCF_000164805.1 Carlito syrichta | reverse complement strand
CGGGAGAGCACCTGGTGCATAGCCCTGTCTCTGCCAGGTGGCACTCACCACCACACTCCTCATTCCCCAGGGTGGACCAGCCTGCTCCTCAAAGGGGGTGCCTCGGTGAAAGGGACAGCATGACTCTCAAACCTTCGGTGGGGCAGTGTCGGCCGGGTGACTCACACCTGTCTTCTCGGCACTTTGCGAGGCCGAGACAGGACGATGACCAGAGCCTGGGATCTTGAGACAAGGCTGGAACCATAGCAAGTCACCACCACGACCCAAGCAAAACCTGGATAACCTTGGGTGAGGGCAAGACTCGGGGGGAGGATCACCTCTGTGGCACAGTTGAAGACCAGGAAGAAAGACCAGGATATCAACCAAGTGGAAAACCTGTTATCGCAGCAGTTTGGGATGCCAAGGCCACAGCATGGCCTGAGTTGGGGGTTTGAGATCAGTCTGGGCAACCTAGTGAGGAAAAAAAAGAAAGGAAGGAAGGAAGGAAGGAACGAACGAAGGAAGGAAGGAAAGAAAGAAAGAAATCCATTATCCTGCAAACTTTCTGCCCTCAGTTCTTCACCCTACCACCCCACATGTTAGGGACCCCCAATCTCGGCACCTTCCAGCCCTAATGTCCCAAATGTCTGCCTCTGCTTTGTTGCAGGAGATCCTGACCCTCTCTGGCCACATTCCTGCTGCCTCTCCACTCCAAGGTGAGAAATGTGACCCATGGAGGCTGTCACTCCAACTCTAAAACGAGTACCTTATGCCAAGAAAGGCCAGAGACTCATCCCTCACCGGAGGACATTTCTTCCCCCAGTCTCACTTTTACTTGCTCTTAAAACCAGTGACCTTTGAACACACCATGCTCAGTTGAGAATCTGTGTGCGATTCTGATGTTTTTGAAGACAGGTTCTGGATCTGTGACCCAGGCTGTGTCCTGGGGACATGACAGTCATTCCCCACGAGCCTAGAAATTGGGGCTCCGGAAACCCTCCCACCTGAACTTCTCGAGTGCCTGGGATGATGGGCACCACGAACCCAGACCCCCTGTTTGGATAGGTGTGGAGACTATGTCTTCCTGCATGGCACTGGCTGTCCTTGAGCTCCTGGGCTCCAGACATCCTCCCGCCTCCGACTACCAGAGTGCTGGGTTTCCAGTCGTGGGCCACCCCGACTGGCCTTCTCATTTGTTTTTGACAAAGGATCAAGGTCGGACTCAGGGTCTCAATCTTATCATCCCAGTGCTTTGGGATGCCGAGGCCAGTGGCCAGACACATCCCGTGTGTCTGAGATGCTCCTGGGCAACTCAGCAAGACCTCTTCTCAATCCTCCATTCCACATCAGATGGGCGTGGTGGCATGCGCCTGTTGTTCCAGCTCCTTGGAACACCGGGGCAGAAGGCTCGCCAGAGCCCACTGGGTCGAGGGTGCGATGGCCAGGAGTGAGCCACTGCCCTCCAGCCTGGGTGACAGAGTGAGACTCTGTCTCCAAAAAAAGGAAAGAAAAGAAGAGCATCCATTTATGTATGGGGTTGGGATCATCGTGAACAGACAGAGATCATTTGGGAAGGAGGCCACAGCCTTGGATGTAGTGTTCCAGAAAGACAGTGGATTGGCAGACAATCAGGCTGTACCTTTCGGAGGCCAAAGTGGGTAACCGATGGAGCCTGGGAGTTTGAAACCAGCCTGGGTCATGTAGCGAGACCTTGTCACTCCCTGGAACACAAACAGTCGAGTTGCATGTGGTGGCATCCAGGGTCTGAGCTATAAGTTATGTGGTGGCCTCCATCCCGGGGCATGCTTTTGTGGTGCCCCAGCAAAAGAACGTGTGAGTCCAGGCTGGGCACCGTGGCTCAAGGCCCTCAGCCCCAGACCCTGGGAGGATGAGGAGGGAAATTGCCTGAGCCCCGGGTTCACAGACCAGCCCAGGGAGCCTGGCCAGGCCTCAAATCAGCGAGAGATCCCCAAATTCTAGTCAGGTGTGCTGGCCTCCGGAGTCCTGGCTGCTTAGGGGCCAAGGAGGGAAGATCACCTTAGCCCCTCAGGTCGAGGCCCCAGGAGCCACAATCGTGCCACAGCACTCCAGCCCAGCTGGTGGAGACTCCAGCGACAATAAAGACACCTCTTACATGGGTCATGAAGGCTGTAACGGCTCCCTAAGGAAATGTCAACGTGGGTGGGGGAGGATGGAGTGATTGAGAGAGGAAGAGACCTTCTTCCATCCAAAGGTGACAGACCGGGTGACTGACCTAGGATGGCAGTGGTGTTGCAGGACCTGCTTGATCGCTCTGTGCTCGACAGCTGCCCTAGATTGGGCTGTCTGTCCTGTGCGCTCAAACGCATCTTTGCCATGGGGCACGAGTGGTGAGGGTGGAGGCTGGCCTTCTGGGGTGAGTGGCCAGAGGTGGAGGATGGACATGCCCAGTGGCCACCTTTGAAACCTTCCACAAATGACAGGCTGGAAAGTGACTTTTCCTCTCTCATTCCTGAGGGTGATTCCTCGAGCTCGGTGTCAGGGATGGTGGTGGTGGTAGTGCTGGTGATTATTATTATTTGGTGTCAGAATCCCGCTCTTTTGCCAAGGCTAAAGTAAGGGGGATGGTCATGGCCACCATGGGAACCACCTGACATGCTCAGGTGATCCTCCTGCCTTGGCCCCTCGAATGGCTGGTACCACAGGCCTTCTTTACAACACCCATGATAGCTGAGATGAGATCTCACCCCGTGTCTCAGGCTGGTGTTGAATGCTCAGGCTCAGGCCATCCACTCACCTGGGCCTCCAAAAGGCTGGGATGCCAGGCTGACCCATGAGCCCAGCTGTGGTTGTAGTGGTGTTGGTGATTGGTATTACTATTCTGATTTGGAGTCCCACTCTGTCACCCAGGCTGGAGCATAGGGCCCGCTCTTGGTCACAGTGGCCTCCACTGGCTGGGTTCCTGCTATCCTCCCACCCCAGCCTCCCAAGGGGCTGGAACGTCAGATATGTGCCACGATGCTTGGATCGTTTTTTTGGCTTCTTGAAGAGGTTATCTCCCCAAGATGACGGGATTGGTCTCAAACCCAGGGGCTCAGGTTATCCTCTCGTCTTGGACTCCCAGAGTGCTGAGATGACAGATGTGATCCCATGCTCCCAGCCTCCACACACCTCTTTGGGTACCATCATGAGGCCTGCTCCCTTCTGATGACCTGGGTCTCTGGAGAGTGCAGCCAGTGTTGCCCACCGAACCTTACCCATGGGAGCGCCTGGTACAGGGGTGTCTCTCCACCTGGGCGCCCACCCCTCTGCTTGCCTCTTTCCTCATTGTCAACTCACACGCTGCACCCAGGGGCTGCCTCCAGGAAAGGGAAGGCATGGCACTCAATTCTTTGGGAGGGTGGGGATGGCCAAGCGTCTCTTGACTGTCTCCTCAGCATATAGTGAGGCTGAGAAAGTAAGGTAGCTGGAGCCCAGGAGATTGAGACCAGGCTGTACACCATAGCAAGCCACCACCTTGACCTCAAACAAAACACAGAAATCTGGGGTGAGGGTTGCCCTCGGTGGGAGGATCGTTTCAGGGTCAGAGTTCAAGACCAGCAAGGAAGATGTTGACCAAATGGAAAGTCTGAGATCACAACAGTTTGAGAAGCCAAGGCTGAGCGGAAGGCCCCAGCTGGGGGGTTTGAGAGAAGCCAGGACTATCATGTGAGGGAACAAAAGAGAGAGAGAGAAGAAAAGAAAGAAAGAAAGAAAGAAAGAAAGAAAGAAAGAAAGAAAGAAAGAAAGAAAGAAAGAAAGAAAGAAAGAACGCAAAGAAGGAAAGAAAGAAAGAAAGAAAGAAAGAAAGAAAGAAAGAAAGAAAGAAAGAAAGAAAGAAAGAAAGAAAGAAAGAAAATATGTCACCAAATAAATCCATTCTTTAGCAAACCTTCTTCCCTCAGTTCTTTCTCACCCACTTCCCCACATACCAGAGTCCCACAAGCTTGGCACCCTCCAGCCCCAACCCCTCCCATGGCTGCCCCAACTTTGGTGTGTGAATCCTGAGGCTCCCTGTCCAGTTTCCTGCCATCTCTCCTCTACGAGGGTAGAAATATGCCCCAGACAGGTCGACCATCCAACTCGGCAACGAGGACATTCCACCAAGAAAGGCCAGGGACACATCTTTCACCTTTTCTTCCTCCCTTTCCCATTTCTTCCTCCCTTTCCCATTTTTCCTGGCTAAATTGACAGTCAGACTGTGAACACGCCATGTGCAGTTGAGAATCTGTGTACGATTCTCATATTTTGGAGACAGGGTCTAGCTCTGTGGCCGAGGCAGGGGCCCGGGGACACGACTGTTGTTCACTGCCAGCCTCGAAATCACGGTCTGATGATCCTCCATTCTCAGCCTCCAGAGTTGCTGGGATGACCAGCAACTCAATCCCAGACCCTGTTAGGATGAGTGTGGACATGGGGTCTTCTTGCGTGGTCCGTGCCTGCCTTGGGCTTCTGCTTTCCAACCATCCACCGGCCTTGGATTACCAGAGCACTGGGATTCCAGGCATGGGCCGCTGCACCAGGCTTTCTGGTTCATTTGTGATGAAGGATCAATGCTGGACTTGGGAGCTCAGCCTCATCATCCTAGTGCTTTGAGAGGCCAGGCCAGTGGCCAGCCCAATCCCATGGGTCAAGATGCAGCCAGGAACCTTGGAGAGTCCTCATCTCTATCCTCCATCAGAAATGAGTTGGGTGTGGTGGCGTGTGCCTGTAGTTCCAGCTCCTCAAAAGGTTGGGGAAAGTCTTGCCAGAGCCCGGCAGGCCAAGTCTGTGATGGCTGGGAGAGACACAACACCCTCCAGGGTGAGTGATGGAGAGAAACACTGACTCAACGAAAAAAAGGAAAAGAGGAAAAAAAAAGAAGAGCATCAGTTTGTGTATGGAGTTTGGTTCATCATGAACAGACAGAGATCATTTGGGAAGGAGGTCCTAGCCTTGGGCCTAGAGTTCCTCAAAGATGGTAGATTGGCAGACAATCAGGCTGTGGCTTTGGTAGGCCGAGTTGGGGTAGAGTTGGAGCCCAGGAATTCAAGACCAGCCTGAGGCACGTGCGAGACCTTGTTGCTCTACAGAATGTGAACACTGGAGTCACTCGTGGATGCACCCACAGTCCCAGCTACACGGGATGTTGTGGCCTCTGTTCCAGGGCATTCCTTGGCATTGCCCACCAAGACATAATGTACGAGTTGAGGCCGGGCACTGTGACTCACGGGCATCATCCCTGCACCCTGGCAAGTGAAGGCAGGAGACTGCCTGAGCCCGGGGGTCTGTGAGCAGCCCAAGCAACATGGCCAGACTTCATCTTGGTGACAGGTCTCCAAATTCGGGTCAGGACTGATGGCCTATGTAGTCCTGGCTGTTCAGGGGCTGAGGTGATAGGACTGCCTGAAGCCTGAGGTCGAGGCCCCGTGAGTGAAAATCGTGCCGCCATGCCTCCACCTGGCACATGGAGACTCCGACAACATAAAAGATGCCTCCCACATGTGTCACGACGGGTGTCCACAGTACCCCAGGACAAAGTCTGCATGGGTGAGGGACGATGGTGTGATTGGGTGAGGAAGGGCCCCTCTACACACCGGAAGGTGGAAGACAGGGCGACCAGAAACTGGACTTGTGGTGGCATTGCCAGACCACTTTGATCATTCTGTGCCCAATGGACACCCTAGCTCAGGGCCGTCTGTTCCATGAGCTCACACACATCTTTCCTGTGGGTCACAAATATGGAGGGTGGAGGCAGACTTTCTGGGAGTCGTGGCCGAAGGCATGGGATGGACGTGCCCAGTGGCTACCTTTGAAATCTCCTGGAAACCACAGGCCAGTAAGTGCATTTTCCTCTCCCATTCCTGAGGGTGACACCTTGTGCTGGGTGGCAGGGGTGGTGGTGGCAGTGGTGGTGGAGATTATTATTGTTTGGAGTTGGATTCCTGCTCTGTAAGACTGGAGCACAGGGGCACACTCACAGCCACTGCAGACTCCACTGGTCATGCTCAATCATACCACCTCTGTCCCCAGAGTGGCTGGAACCACAGGCTTGTGCCACCACACATGGCTAATCTTTAGATTTATTTTGATGACCGATATGAGGTCTCACATCATGTCCTGGAATTGTGTCGAATCCGCAGGCTCCTGCTGTCCACTTGCTTGGGCTTCAGAAGGATCAGGATGCCTGGATAAGCCCCAGAGCCTGGCCTGTGTTTGTGGTGATGGTTGATATTATTATTCTGATTTGAACTCTCGCCCTTTCACCAAGGCCGTGGTGCTGGGGCCCACTCTCGGCCACTGCGGCCTCCACTGGCTGGGCTCTGGGGATCCTACCACTTCAGCCTCCTGAGTGGCCAGAAGAACAGGCATGTGACACCATGGTCGGCACAATTTTTGGCTTCCTGTAGAGATGAGGTCTCACTGAGGTGCCCGGGCTAGCCTCAAACTTGGGGGTTCTGGCCATCCTCTTGCCTAAGCATCACAGAGTTCCAAGATGGCAGGTGTGAGTCCCCATGACCAGCCTCCACACCCCTCTCAGGGCCCTACCGTGAGGACCACTCCCTTTTGATGACCTGGGACCCCAGAAAGGGCAGCTGTCATCACCAGCTGAACCCTCCCATGGGGGAGATCCTGTCACAGAGGCTTGTCTCCACCAGAGCACCAACCCCTCCTCCTGCCTTATTCACCAGGGTGGACCCACTCACTCCTCCCAAGGGCCACCTTGGGGAAAGGGAGGGCGAGACTCTCATACATTTGGGGGTGCAGTGACGGCCAGGTGATTTACATCTATCTCCTCAGCACTAGGGAAGGCCGAGACGGGAAAATGACCAGAGTCTGGGAACTTGAGACCAGGCTGGACAGTATAGCTAGCCCCAACATCAACACAAGGAAAACCCACAAAACCTGGGGTAAGGTCAGGTCTCAGCAGGAGGATCGCCCCTGTCACAGAATTCAAGACCCGGCAGGAACACCAGGATGTCTACCAAATGGAAAGCCTGTGATTGCAGCTCTTTGGGAGGCCCAGGCTGAGAGGATGGCCCTTGTTGTGCAGTTTGAGAGCAGCCTGAGCAACCTAGTGAGGAAAGAAACGATAGAAAGTAAGAAAGAAGGAAGGTAAGAACGAAAGAAAGAAAGGAAGGAAGGAAGAAAGAAGGAAAGAAAGACAGAAATCCATTCTCATGCAAATCTTCTGCCCTCATTCCTTCCCCTCCACTCTCCACATGTGAAGGTCCCCCTAGCTAGACACCTTCCAGCCCTAACCCACCTCCCAGTTCCTCCCCCCGATTTGGTCCAGGAGTTCCCAGGCTCCCTGGCTGGGTTCCTGCCGGCTCTCT
>NW_007251393.1:0-439 GCF_000164805.1 Carlito syrichta | reverse complement strand
GCCAGTACAATGGCAACCTCAACCCCAGACCCCCTCTTTAGATGGGTGAGGAGATGGGGTGTCCCTGCATGGCCTGGGCTGGCTTGGGCTCCTGAGATCTAACCATTCTCCTGCCTCAATCTCCCAGAGTGCTGGGATTCCAGGCTTGTGCTGCCTGGCCAGGCCTTCTGGTTCATTTTTGATGAAGGGTGAATGCCAGGCTTGGGGGCTCAGACTTGTTATCCCAGCACTTTGGAAGGACAGGCCAGTGACTGGCCCAAACCTATGGGCCAAGAAGCACCCAGGCAACATGGCAAGACCTTGTCTCAACTCTCCTTCCCAAATGATCCAGGCATGGCATGCGCCTGTCATTCCGGATAGTCAGAAGGCCAGTAAAACGCTCGCTGGAGCCTGGCGGGCTGAGACTGTGGTGCCCAGGAGTGAGCCCCTGACCTAAAAC
>NW_007251392.1:22250-23172 GCF_000164805.1 Carlito syrichta | reverse complement strand
ATTTTTTGATTTATTGTAGAGATGAGGTCTCGCTGCCCAGGCAGGTTCCGAACCCGCGGGCTCAGGCAATCCACTCACCTCAGCCTCCCAAAGGCGTGGGATTATAGGCTGAGCCACCGAGCCCGGCTAGCATCAGACTTCTTACCAAGCCTAGAACTAGACATGATCTCATCAGAGTTTTGGGAGAAAAGGGCTTCTAAACCAGAATGCTATACCCAGATCAACTATCCACTCACAGTGAGGTTAGGATTAAGTCATCATGGACACATAAGATCATCTAAAATTTACTTTAACATACTTTTCTGAGGAAGCCACTAGAAAATGTGCTTCTCTAAAGTGAAGGAGTAAACCAAGAAAGAGAAAGACACGGGATTCAGGTTCTGCACCGGACAGGTAAGGGATGTCCCCAGAAAGTGGGAGACGAGAACTCCCAGAATGTGCGAAGGCTTAGAGAGCAAGGAGCTCCGGCTGAAAAGCAAATCATCAAGGGACCCTCAGGAGAGCCGTCTCCAATGAAAGAAGGACTGAGATGGAGATTTGTGCTGGAGCATTTCAGGAGAAGATTCACACTCTGGCTGGGTTTGGGGAGATTGTTACCAGGAGTAGCCATAGTCCCCGCTACTTGGAAGGTTGGGGCGGAAGGACTGCCTGAGCTCAGAAGGCCGAGGCTGTAGTGAACCACAATCGTGCCACTGCACTCTAGCCTGGGCGACAGGGTGAGACCCTACGCCCCCCCAAAAAACCCTACAAATCAAAGCAAAATCAAACCAAACCCCACAAAGAACTCCATGTAATTATTGACTCCTGGGAAACCCAAGAGCTGGAGAAGAAAGGACATAATTGCTGTACACCATCTGCTCACATGTGGATATTTTAGTCATAATAATGTAAATAGTGGGCTGTTGTTTTGTTAAACTCTGGT
>NW_007251392.1:17051-21540 GCF_000164805.1 Carlito syrichta | reverse complement strand
GGTGGAAGATCGCCGGAGCCCAGCAGGTCGAGGCTGTGGTGGCCGGGAGCAGCCACTGCACTCCAGTCTGGGCAACAGAGTGAGACTCCGACTCAAAAAAAACTAAAAAACAAAAACAAAAACAAAAACCAAAAAAAAGAAAATGTAAGACAGATGAAGCTAGTCCTCACCTATACTATAGTTGAGAGCTAATAGAAAACATGCAAAACAAAAAAGTAGATCATTGAATAAGCATGTTATTTACACATAGGAAGTGAAGTACCAGATGAAACAGCTGCTTGAGCTGGAAATGATTGGCCCAGGGGAGCCGCAGTCAAGGTTGGGCGGAGTAGGCTGGAGATGGCTGTTTCTCATTATAAGCCTTAAAAAAAAACCCTTTAATTAAAAAAATGATGCATTGCAACTGTTATGTACCCGTAATGACTAAAAACAAAAAAACTGAAAATAGAGCTCAAAGAATTATGTGCATATATTATTCTGACATAAATAAAATTTAACCCCAAAGCTAATGTAGTGTTTTTATTTTTATTTATGTTTTTGAGATGGAGTCTCACTATGCTGCCCAGGCTGACCTTGAACTCCTGGACTCGAGCGATCTGATCCTACTGCCGTGGCCTCCTGAGTGGCTGGGACCACAGGCGTCCCCCACCACATAAAGTGCTGCTGTTAAGCCAGGTGCTGTGACTTGCGCCTGTCATCCCAGCACTCTGGGAGGCTTGAGGCAGGGGGGGGTCACTGCAGCCCAGGAGTTTGAGGCCAGCCTGAGCAACATGGCAAGACCCTGTCTCTACAAGAAAAATCTGAAAAGCAGCCGCGTGTGGTCAGCCACTTGGGAGGCGGGGGCAGGAGGATCGCCTGAGCCCAGAGTGTGAGGCTGTGGCAAGCCATGACTGTGCTACTGCACTTGAGCCGGGGGGCAGAGTGAGATCCTGTCTCAAAAAAAAAGTACTGCTCTAAAAACGTCCTTATTCTGAAAGATGCCTTGGCACACGAAGTTTTGTGACAGCGCCTCCAAGGTAAATGCGAACAATTCCGTAATCTTTTGCCATTATTTCTGCCCGCACTCTTAACCTGGCAGAGCTGGCATTCCACAAATCCGTGACGATAGGCTTTTAACGCCTGATGTGGGTGTCCCTGACTCTAACGCTGCAGGTCTGCAACGTCTGTGTGTCCTTTGTAAACCTTCCAAATGCGGGGCCTTCCCTTCACTCTGTGGGGCCCGAGTGGCTGCCTCTGAGGACGTGCGGGGGGGAGGCCGTGCACAGGCCGACTGCTGCCTCCCGGGCCAGCCGGGTCCAGCGCCCCGATGTGGGCACTGCGCCTCTCCCCAGAGGGTGACTCAGGGCACAGCCCCCTCCTGCTGCCCTCCCCAGCTCACCGTGACAGAGGCCCTTTCACAGTCCCGGGACGGCTCCGGGTCGAAGTCCTGGAAGGCGAGCCTCACAGCAAAGCCCTCGGGAGCCTCGATGTCCGTGGTGCTCTCCTGGCCCTTGGGATACGGCTCTGGGTACCCGGGGGACGACAGCTGCTGGGGCCGCCGCTGGGCCAAGAGGACAGAGCCCTGAGTGGGGCAAGCCTGGAGGGCTCCCCAGAGGAGCAGCCACCACCTGGGAGTGGGGGAGGGCCAGGTGAGGCTCCGTGGCTGTGTGGGGGCCCGGGGGGTGCTGGCGGGGACAGTAAGGACAGAGAGGCCTGGCAGAGGCAGGCAGGCAGCTGTGGCCTCGACCCTGGAGGCCAGCGGCCCCTTGCCTCCTCCCTCCCCGCCCCTCCCTGGCCCGATCCCTTTGGCGCCTGTTCAGCCGGAAGACCTTGCCTTTGCTCGTCTCCGGGAGGTCTCACCCACCGAGGGTCGGCTTCCCGCTTCAGCAGACCCCGGCCCCCCACCGGAGGGGCAACGGTGGTGAGCGAGGGAAGGACGTTTACTGCAAACACGTTTCCTGGCTCAGGGCACCGAGTCCAGCCACCCCAAGAAGGCTGCCAGAGCGCACGGCCGATTCCAGATTCCCTGTGGGTTCCCGGCCATGTGCGTGTGTGCAGGTGTCTGCGCACACACCCGCGTCCTCCCCACCCCAGCCTCCTCTCCCAGGCTTCTCTGGGGGGGACACTCACATTGTGCCTGAGCAGCCAGTGGAGTGGGGACTCCTCCGGGGACAGACGCCCCCCTGTGGGTCCGGGTGTCTAGAACCGGACATCTGGGCCCAGTCAGAGAATTGGCCGGGCTGGGGAACAGGAGGCGAGGAGGCCCCAGGGGAGGAGGAAGTTACTGGAAACGGTGAGTCAGGCTCCGGCCCTCTTTTGGACTCGCTGGGCCGAGTGCCACCTGCCGTCGGATGGGGGAATGTCCCCATCACAGCTGAGAGGGACAGCACAGTCACGCGGCCCTCAGAGGTCAGTTGACTTGTGCCCTTTTGTACTTTTCAAAACGAATGCTTTAGCGTCAACACTTTGAGAGGCGGAGTGAGAGGACTGCCTGAGCTCTGGGGTCCGAGACCTGCCTGAGCAACACGACGAGACCTCACCTCTACAATAAATCAGAAAGTCAGCTGGGTGTGGTGGTGCATGCCTGTGGTTCCGGCTCCTTGGAAGGCTGAGGCAGAAGGACCGCCTGAGCCCAGCAGGTCGAGGCCGTGGTGGCTGTGAGCAGCGTGCTACTGCTCTCCAGTCTGGGTGACAGAGGGAGACTCTGACTCAAACAAACAAACAAACAAACAAACAAACAAGTTTTACCGGGTATGTGCATCGTGTGTGGTATGGCGGTTGCCGCTTTCAGCGGGCCGTCTCTCTCCCTCCCTGACCGTGCCACCTGTATACACGACCCGCCTGCCTCCTGTGGAACCTGGGATCTCCCCTCCTGTCCCTCCTCATCAAGCGTGGGAGGCGGCGGGCACTTAGGTGGTCTTTGCGGTCCTGCCCACAACCGCCGGAGGCCGCTTGTCCAGCAGGGCCGGGACAAGAGCCCTGCCCGGGTGCCCCATGGCTCCCCGTCCCACGTCCCCGGGAAGGCCACTCACCAACAGCCTGGTAGGAGGCCAGGAGACGCCTGTGGAGCTGTGGTCTTGCCTCCAGGGAGGCCACTCTGCAGAAGGCCGTGCCTTCCAGACACGCGCACCTGTCGGAGAGGAGCCTTTCACTTCCTCCATTTTGCATGTGGCAATATGGCTCTTCACAAGCACAGCAAGGAACAGACGCAGACGGGGTGTGTCCTGGGTCTTGGGCTTTTCCAGAGCTACGGTCCATGGTCACGAGAGCGTGGCCGGAAAGTGCCCGTCGGGACCGTGCCATTTCCCGGGTACAGCCTGGAAATCGAGTCTCCCTGTCTGCCCTCCCCCGGCTCCAGACATCCGTGGATGATCTCCCATTCCGTCTTTGGAAGCATGGGTCCCTCTGCTGGGACTCCTTCCTTCCTGAGAGCACCGAGACCTGCCCTCTCACCTCACTCAGCGTCACGTGGGACACTTGGGGAGGCACAGAGGCACCCAGAGTGAACAATGGCACCAACCTGGCCCAGGGCATCTGTTCCCGTCTGTTGGGAAGAAACGGAGGCAGGTGGAGTGAACACAGCTGAGATGTAGTTAGGCAGGTTTTCTTGGGCGGGTCTAGTTTAGAACAGGGTCAGCGTCTTTCTGAGCCACACACGGCTTCTGCCTACTGACCAGGCATATCGGGACTGACCACCTTGTGGGGTGGAGTGTGGAACGGCCAGTGCCGTCAATCGCAGAAACAGTAGGGAGTTTTCCAGAACACAGTCGTGCTGTTCCAAGAGAAGCCCAGATCTAGTTAGACAGGAACTTTCACTATTGGGAGGGTCCTTGTGACCTTGAAGGTGGAGAAACGGCCATCGAAACTCGTGCCCAGATGCAGCAGCCCTCTGCTCTTGGCTCATGGTTGCTGAATCATTGCGGAACTATAAGGCTTCCTGTCAAAGGCACCCACACTTTTCCTTGCGCGCACCCCTTTCTTCGAATACATTCTTCGTCAAACTGTACTTGGGATTTGCTCTGAAATTCTTTCTGGGGCGAAATCAAGAACCCATGGAGCAACACCCGCACCCCGCCCAGCCTCAAAGTCAGCCAGGGCTGGGGAGTCACCCTGGGTCGCCCTTCAGGTCACTGCTTCCGTAGACCTTTTGGCAGTGTGAGCTGGGCGGGCGAGCCTGTCCTCCATCTGAAGAGGGACCGGAACCGGAGAACCCAGGCTCGCCTGTCGGAGAAGACTTTCCTGGAGACGTGGGGGAGGAGAGGAGGAGAAAGGCCCCAGTGGAGATGCCAGGGCAGGCGGGAGGAGCCGTTGTTCTGATTCACGTGGGGCCGAGGGTTTCCTGGGACGGGAGGCTTTCCATTTTAAACAGGGGACGTAGCTGGGCTCGGTGGCTCAGCCTGTAATCCCGCGCCTTTGGGAGGCTGAGGTGAGTGGATTGCCTGAGCCCGCGGGTTCGAGACCCGCCTGGGCAGCGAGACCTCATCTCTACAATAAATCAAAAAATCAGCCG
>NW_007251392.1:10838-16973 GCF_000164805.1 Carlito syrichta | reverse complement strand
GTCTGGGTGACAGAGTGAGACTCCAACTCAAAAAATAAATAAATAAATAAATAAATAAACAGGGGTCGTGCTGGGCCATCCAGGACAGGTGAGCACCCGACTGGACAGAGGTTTAAGTGCTGAGGGAGGCTGGGGGGATCCCAGAGGGTGGGGAGACGGTGACACGTCTGCAGCCGGGAATGGGGGCGGCCATCCCCGCTTGGGGGCATCCAGCACTTCGAACATGAGGGCCTGCCTGGTCCCACCTAGGCCGTGTGGCTGCACCGTGTGTTGAGGTCAAGGGGACGCCCCAGGGACGTGGGACTGGAGGAGCCGATGGCTGTGTGTCCCGCTGGTCCGCGAGGGTCCTTGTGGGCTGTGCCCCGAGGCGTTTTCAGCACTGCCTCCCCTGTGCGGGGGCCTCCTGTCTAGCCGGCAGGGAGAGGGGAGCGACGCCATTCCAGTTTGAGGCCTGGGCAGGAGAAGCAGAGGCAGCTACTACCCGAGTCATCAGGGCGTAGATTGGGACACAGAGGCTCTTCAGTGCTGGCGCCATGCGGGGTGGTGCGCGGTGCACGTCTGGGAGTGGGGAGATGGGAGGATGAGGCACGCGTGACTTGGGCGGGCTGGGGAGCAGGCCTGAGGGGCGGCCAGCACCCCTTCCTCAGTGGCGCCATCCCCAGAGGCCTTTGCGCTCTCGGATTTGTGTGGAGCACAGGTAGGCCTAGGACAGGCTGTGAGGGCCACAGCATGGAGCCTCTGTGCCCCCGCACCGAGCGCCAAGGTCTGCACATCCTCTCTCTGTGCGATGCCTGGCTTATAACGGGAATGCTCTGATATTCCTACCGCTGTTCCCCTAAGCAGGGCTGGCATGGGACAGACCTCCAGCCGCTCAGCTTGTCCTGGAAAGAACCGAACTCAGATTGGAGTTATTGTTCATCTCAAGAGAGTCTGCAGCTTGAGTTAAGCCAAGTTTATCTTCCCACTTGATAAAACAAACAAACAAACAAAAATACTCTTTGGAGGAGCATCCAGAATCCATAGTTTTACATTATATCCATCACTGTCCAGGCTGGGTGCTGTGGTTCCCAGCACTTTGGGAGGCTGAGGCGGGAGGATTGATTGAGTCCAGGAGTTTGAGACTAGCCTGGGCAACATAGAAAGACCTTGTCTCTACAAAAAGTAAAAAAGTTACCTGAGGATGGTGGTGCACACCTGTAGTCCCAGCTACTCTGAAAGCTGAGGTGGGAAGATTGCCTGAGCCCAGGAGGTTGAATATGTGGTAAGCCATAACTGTGCCACTGTACTCCAGCCTGGGCAACAGAGTGAGACTCTGACTCAAAACAAACAAAAAAAATTATGTCCAGTATATAATTCAAAGTTACTCAAGATATGAAGAAACAGGAAAGACAAGCCACAATCAAGAGAAAAGACAGTTATCAGAGGCCATCTCCCAAAATGACCCAGACGTTGGGGTCAGAACACAAGGATTTTAGCACATAAGGTTGCAAAGAAAAACGTACTCACAATAAAGGAAAAGGTAGGAAACATAAGCAGAGAAAGAGAAACTTTAAACATAATTAAATTTGAATTCTAAAACCAAAAGATGCAATATACGAAATGAAAAATTCACTAGATACCATTGCCTTGAAACTACCATCTAACCTGGGCTTGGTGGCTCAGCCTGTAATCCCACGCCTTTGGGAGGCTGAGGTGAGTGGATTGCCTGAGCCCACGGGTTTGAGACCCGCCTGGGCAGCGAGACCTCATCTCTACAATAAATAAAAAAATTGGCCGGGCGTGGTAGCGTGCACCTGTAATTCCGGCTACTCGGAAGGCTGAGGCGGAAGGATCGCCGGAGCCCAGCAGGTTGAGGCTGTGGTGGCTGGGAGCGGCCACTGCACTCCAGTCTGGGCCACAGAGTGAGATTACAACTCAAAAAAAAAAAAAAAAAAGTAACTACCATCTGGTCATGTGTTTTCTGAGCTATGACCAGGCTGTGTTTTCCGAAGCTTTGGCCCCCTCCCCTGTCTTGGGGAGGTGAATCTCCTCTCTCTCTCTCTCTCTCTCTCTCTCTCTCTCTCTCTCTCTCTCATATCTCCTCTCCTCTCTCTAATTTGCTTTCTAAATAAACTATATTTTCCAATCTAAAAAAAATTCACGAGAGGGGCTTAACAGAGGGCAGGAGGAAAAGTCAACGAACTTGAAGACAGATAAACAGAAATCATTCAATCTGATGAACAGAGGAAGCAAAATAAAAATCAGCAGAAACTCAGGGACCTATGGGACGATGTCAAAACCTCGAATATATAGATTCTTGGAGTTTCAGAAGGAGAGGAGAGACGGAACAAGGTAGAAGAAATATTTGTAAGAAATAATAGCTGAGGCCAGATGTGGTGACTCAGGCCTGTCATCCCAGCACTTTGGGCGGCTGAGGTGGGAGGACTGCTTGAAGCCAGGAGTTTGAGACCAGCCTGTACAACCTAGCGAGACCTCACCTCTACAAAAAGAAAAGATACAAAATTAGCCGGGCATGGTGGCACGTGCTTGTAGTCCAAGCTACTTGGAAGGTGCAGTGGGAGGATTGCTTGAGCCTAGGAGTTTGAGGCTGCAGTGAACTATGATTGCATCTCTGCACTCCAGCCTGGGTGACAGAGAGAGTGAAATAACAACAACAACAGCAACAATAATAATAATGGCTAAAAAAAAAAATCCCAATTTTGGTGAATGACATATATTTCTAGAGTTAAGAAACGCAGTAAACTCAAAGCAGAATTGGAAATTTAAAAAAAGCATATATTGGCATATCACAGTCAACCCGCTAAAAACCAAAGAAAAAAATCTTAGGCTGGGTGCAGTGGCTCACGCCTATAATCCCAGTACTTTGGGAGGCCAAGGTGAGAGGACTGCCTGAACCCACGGGTTTGAGACCAGCCTGGGCAATTTGGTGAGACCTCATTTCTACAATAAATCAAAAACCTTAGGTGTGGTGGCGTGTGCCTGTAATTCCAGCTGCTTGGAAGGCTGAGACAGAAGGATCACCTGAATCCGGCAGGTCAAGGTTGCAGTGGCCGTGAGCGTGCCACTGTACTCCAGCCTGGGCGACAGAGTGAGAATCCATGTTAAAAAAAAAAAAAATCTTGAAAGCAGTCAGAGAAAAAGGACATGTTGTGTACACAGAGCAGTGTCTTCAAGTGTCTCTGTTTCACTGTCTTCTTATCAAAAACAAATATACCAGAAGATGGTGGAACACTATTAAAATGCTTAAAGAAAAAAACAGTCAACTCAGCATTGCTCTTCTCGTGAAAATATTCTTCCAGGGTGAAGACAACGTGAGCCATTTTCCAATAAAAGAAAACAGAGGCTCTGTCGTCAGCAGACCTGAACCATGAGATGTGCTGAAGAAACTTCCTCAGGAGGAAGAGTTGGAACCCGCTGAAGAGCACAGCTGCAGGCTGGAACAGAAGGAACAGCAAATTTGTAGGTAAATACGAAATACATTTTTCTTTTTCATGCCTTTAAAATACATGATGGGTGCAATGGCTCATGCCTGCAATTCCAGCTCTTTGGGAAGCCGAGGCGGGAGGACTGCTGGAGCCCAGGAGCTCGAGAGCAGCCTAGGCACCATATCTAAAGAAACATCATAACAAAAAATTAGTGTGGCGTGATGGCGCACGCCTGTAGTCCCAGCTACTTGCATGCCTGTAGTCCCAGCTACTTGGGCGGCTGAGGTGGAAGGATTGCCTGACCACAGGAGACTGAGGCAAGGGTGAGCTGTGATCGTGCCACTGCACTCCAGTCTGGGCAGCAGAGATATCAACTAAAAAATAAAATAAAATAAAATCAACTATATATAACTGTTTTAAGGCAAAAATTATCACATTGTGTGGTGGGGTTCATAATGTATGTGGATATAACATGTTTAACACTACGGTATAAAGGATAGGGGTGGACTCGCGTGGGTACCAGGTCCTAGGAGCTCTCAGGAGACCGAGGAGGGCTAAGAGAGCACCTGGGCCTGCCGTACACTATAAATCCCAGAGAGCGACTTTCTCCAAAGCAGCGTTTCTCCATGTGTGGTCTGGGAAGCCCCAGGGTCCCCAAGATCCTTTCAGGGAGTCTGGGGGCCAAAAGCGTCTCCCCGACCATATGAAGATGCTGTTTGCCTTTTTCTCTCTCGTTCTTTCCTGGTTCTACAGTGGTGTCATCAGAGGCTGTAAGACGTTCATCCGCTATAACTAGTGGAATGCATGCTTGTGTAGCTCTGCGTTTTAACATGTTCTCGGTTTTAATTTCCAATGCGGAGGATATTAATAGACACACCATAAACCAAAGCTCTTTAATGTTCTCAGTAGTTTTAAGGGCACAGAGCCCGAGGACAGCAACGCTCAGGGCATCCACTGGGGCAGGCAGAGGCAAAGGGGTATAGCTAAACGGCAAATACAGAGATTTTCTTTTTCTTTCTTTCTCTCTCTCTCTCTCTCTCTCTCTCTTTCTTTCTTTCTTTTGGTTCGCAGTCTCACTCCATCACCCAGTCCGGAGTGCAGTTGCACACTCCCGGCCACCGCAGCCTCGACCTGCTGGGCTCCGGCGATCCTTCCGCCTCAGCCTTCCGAGTAGCTGGAACTACAGGCGCGCGCTACCGCACCCGCTAATTTTTGACTTATTGCAGAGACAAGGTCTCGCCAAGTTGCCCGGGCTGGTCTTGAACCCGCGGGCTCAGGCCGTCCACTCGGCCCGGCCTCTCAAAGTGCTGGGACGACGGGCCGAGCCGCTGAGCCTGGCCTTCTTCTTCTTCTTCTCTTCTTTGGTTGAGTTAGGGTCTCACTCTGTTGCCCAGGCTGGAGTTAGTGGCATGATCATGACAATCACGGTTCACGGCAGCCTCGACCTCTTGAGCTCAGGCGATCCTTCCACCTCAGCCTCCTGAGTAGCTGGGACGACAGGCATGTGCCGCCACGCCAGTATTTTATTTTATTTTATTTTATTTTATTTGTAGAGATGGGGTCTTGCTATGCTGCCTGACCTGGTCTCGAACTCCTGGACTCAAGCGATCCTCTTGCTCCGGCCTCCCAAAGGGCTGGGATGACAGGTGTGGGCCACTGTGCCCGGCCCCAGTATAGAAATTAAAACGAGCTTCTGCACTCTGTACTGGTTCAGTCTGGGGGAAGTTGTTTCTAACGGGTGACCTACTAGAAATCACGCTGGCTTGTCTGAGACTGAGGGGTTTTCTGGGACATGGGACTTTTTTTTGGATGCAGGATTTATTGAGAGGACCGAAAAGCTCCCAGAGCAGGAGGGGACTCGAGGGGGCTGCCCGGGACATGGGACTTTTAACACTGAAACTTAGTTCCGTCCCAGGCAATCCAGGACAGGTGGTCACCTTACTTCCAACGCTTCAACCATCTCCCGGGTCCCCTTCCCCTTGTCCAAATGTGAGCCCCCTCAAGCAAAGGCCACACCTGCTCTGCACTAAGGGCCCCGCGAGTAAGAAAGAGGCCTGAGACCCCTGGCGTGCTAAGTGAAGAGGGCAAGCGATCACATTGCGAGCCTGCCACGGTCACCAACACAGAGATCCCCCACGAGGAAAACCTGCAGCCGCGGTGTCGTGCAGAGTACAGGCTTGCGGATGGCACGGACGACGCTTCTCCAGCTAGTGAGGTTTCTGTAGCATGATGGAGTCCCGAAAATGGTTACGAAATAAATGTACTCGGCAAGGTAGCTGTGACCAGATGGTCCTTTCCAAGCCAGACGGGGTCGGAAGAGCGAGGCGACGGATCCGGGCGCCTCTGCAGCGGGCGAGATGACTGAAGGCGACGTTCTGGGCTCGGACCACGGCAGGCCGGCCGGATCCTTCCGGCCCGGGGAGCGAAGGACGGCCTGAGGGCTGCAGTGGCTTTTTGGGTTGAAGCGCGTGCTGCTGCTGCCCCCTGCTGTCCTGCAAGGCGAAGGGCCCGGCAGCCGGGGTCAGGAGCCGGGTCGTGGGTGGCCGCCCCAGGTGTCTTTCCCAGAAGCAGGCCTGTCGTCCTTTGGGCACAAGACAAGCAGAAGACCCGTCAGCCCAGGCTGTTTTCGCCAGGGGTGGTTGGGCGGCAGGTGCGCCGGCCTGAATCAGAGCGCTTCTGGGGCTCTGAGCCGCTCCTCCTCCCCCTCAGA
>NW_007251392.1:8624-10723 GCF_000164805.1 Carlito syrichta | reverse complement strand
CCAGCCCGGGGGGGCCCCCGCGGCCTGCGGCCAGGCTCCAGGGCGAGGACCCACACCCGCCAACGCCCCAGGAGCCCGTTTGAGCCTGCACACCGCCCCGCCCCACGGGCTCTGTGTGGCCCTTCAGCCCGCCACGGAGTGCTCGGGAAAGGACTCCACGCACACTGCGTCTGTCCACGCTTTGCTGGCCCACGGCAGGGCAGTTCGGTTCCGCCCTGCCTTGGCCCATGCGTCCACCACAAGGAGTTTCTTCTTTCACCCCGTTCCCTTTGGCTTCCTCCAAGACCTCCCCCGTGTCGGCCTCCCATGGCCCGGACTCTGGTCTCTCCCGTCCTGCTCGTGGACGGGGATGCACGGGGGCGCTCGGGTCTGAGGGCGGAGGAGGAGGGGCAGACACACAGGTCCTGCTCCCACGCCCCGCTGAGGACGGCCTCCCACTGAGGACGGCCCCTGACGGGGAAGATGGCCCTGGCCAAGACCATCTGCTGCCGGCAGAGATGTTTTGGGAAGTACGCATACCTGCATGCTCAAGGTGCTTGCCAAGGGGGTCAGTGCCCGGGTTCCGGCTTCCCTGCAGGCCATGCGGTTCGTCTTCACCGTCTCGCCCGCTGCAGATGCCTCCGGGATCCGTCGCCTCGCTCTCCTGAGCCCCTGGGTCTATAACCTCTCACAGCGTCTACTGGGGCGAAAGGGGTGGAAGGACATAGGATGGATTTAATATGCCCAATGAGCGGTCATTTTAACAAGGCCTAAATCTCACGTTTTGCGAGTTCACTCGCCAAGGACAGAACCGGTTTCTCAGGGGTAGTTACTGACAAATGTTTTACAACCCTCTCCCCAGCTTGTTCTGTATGAATCAGCTTTTCTCTTTTAAGTATTTGTCGCCACCCCTGAGATCCACGTTAACTTGAGAAGCCTTCTGTGACCTTCATGAGACAGACAGACCCCACACCCATGGCAGCAAACGTGTGACCGACCCACCCACTCGCCTGCTGTCCGTCACCTGACGTCGGTACCTGCACTTACCTGCCCTACGTGGTGACGTGGAGCAGACCACTACCCAATCACCTTAATGACCTTCCCCTTTCCAAGGGAAGGGTTGAAAGGACTCAACCAAGCGCAGCCAGTCGCCACTGCCTTACTCGACTCTGGTGTGGCCATGCGCTCTTGGAGCTGTGGCCGTCGCCATGCTTCCTGTCTGTGGCCCCTCCCCTACCTTGGGGAGGTGAATCTCCTCCCCCCCCTCTCTAATTTACTTTCTAAATAAGCTACATTTTCTAATCTGACTTCCGTGCAACTCTTTGTATCTTTCCTATGGTATCAGATCGCACACTGGACACCCCCACTCCCAGCGGGCCTGACCCAACATCCTGGAGGCCCCGCTGGGAGTGCGACGTGACAAGGGGCTTCGTGCCATCCAGCCGCCATGGGTTCTGCCTGCAGGTAGTCATAAACCCATGCCTCTGCCAACCTGCCCTCCAGGTGATTTTCCTGGAACGCGTAAGCACAAGGCGAGTGCCCGCACTCAAGTCCCTCCAAGCGGTCCGCTTGGTCCCGCTCACGCTGCTCGGCCGGAACGGGGCAGTGGGAGGACGGGCCAGGGTGGCAGGGGATGGGGCTGCCCCTGGGGGCCCAGCAGGGCAAGCTCAGCCACCTGGGGGGGGCAGCGTAGCCGGGTCACCGACGCGACAGCCTCCTCAGAAAACAGCGGGGAGGGGCTGGGTGTGGACAGCAGGACGGTGGACCTGTCCCAGGACACTGGAGCTGAGGAGGACCAGGCCCAGGAGGGAGCACAGGCAGCCGGAAGCGAAGCCATCTTCGCCCGAGCACACAGCGAGGCCGCGACGACCGGGCGTCCTCGGTGGTGCCCTTAGCTCACTCCGCCTTGTCTGCCGCGGCCAGGGAAGAGGCCACAGCTCTCGTGATGCCCAGCGGGGAGAGAAGGAAGGTGCGGCCACCACACCCCATGACCACATGGACACACCAACTTGGTCCGGAGAGGCGTGTGCAAGACGCTTGGAGGGAAAGTTGCTCGGGTTGTGCTCCGAGGCCTTGCACCTGCTGCCCACTCCGGTGGCGGGGCTGGGGCGGGCAGGGTG
>NW_007251392.1:4304-8411 GCF_000164805.1 Carlito syrichta | reverse complement strand
CATTGGCTCCTTCTCCCCGTACCAAGACTCCCTGGACTGGGCGCAGGCCAGAGCGGATGCGGGGGCGGGGGCTCTGCAGGGTTGCGCCGGCTGGAGCGTGCACATGGGGAGGCGAGAGACCCCAGACCCGGAGCCCTGGAGGAGGCAACGACCCCAGCCCACCATCCTGACGATTCACCTGCCTGGACGGCAAGGGGAGGGCGTGGCTCGCTCCCACCCTCTGTGTACGGCACACCAGTGCGCCACTGTGGGACTCAGGGACGGCGGCCGTGGAGCCGTGAACTAGCTGGCGGATTTGAGGCTTTGCTCCAGCAGGAAGACTTCGGCTGTCGAGTGTGCAGCGGGGATGAGGTGGTGGCCAGGGCCCGCCCTGCTCCTGCGAGTCTGTGGGGTCTCCCCAGCCCCCCGGGAGAAGGCAGCGCCCTCGGCATTGCCGCACACGGCTGGCCGGTGTGGCTTCTTGGCTGAAGGTGGGTGGCTCATGCAGCTCTCAGCTGCTAGCAGGTGGCAGCTTGATGCCAGCTGCTCAGTTGCCCGCTGGCCTCCCTCCCCGTTGTGGGGGCCCACGGGGCTTCGTCTAGCGCCTCCGAGGTGGGCGACTTACCCCTGCGCCCGACGGCCTGGCTGTGCTGTGACCCTCTGCTTGGACACTGCCCCCCGGGGACAGAACAGAGGCTCCAAGGGCTGTCCCTCCCTCCCAAGGCCGGAGCAAAATGAGGGAGAGAGGGAGGGAGGCTTGAGAAGAGGTGGGCCTGGGGAGGCAGGCGGCTCACCCCCAGCTGGAGGGTGGGCCGGGACGCCCTCGGGGAGGACAGAGGTCACTCTGGCGCTTGCTGGCAGGGCAGGGGCGGAAGGTCAGCGCCACTGCAACTCCTGAGGCTCCAAGTGGCCTCTGGAGGGGGCAGGCATCTGGCGTGGGGCCGTTTTCCACAGAGCCCATCCTTCCTGTCGGCTGAGGCTGAGGAGACGGGCCTGGTGGGCGCCTCTCCCGGCTGCTGGCCAGACAGGGCGCCCCGTCACCCCTTGCACCCCGGGCCTCCGAGGGCTGGGCTGCCATCAGCGTGTCTGTCGTTCCGCCCTCCACGCACACCCAGGTCAGCTGCACTGGAGTGCTTCCCGGGCACCTGGGTCTACCCACCAGATGGCCGCACCTTCGACGCCTGCACCTCCTGCTGGGCCCACACGGCCTCCTGCATCCGCCCCGGCCGTCACCAGGATGCTGGGATGCAGGCTGGCTCCAGGCCAGGCCCCAGGGCCCGATGGCAAGAGGGCTGTGGTGACTCAGTGGGTTTCAGCGAGGAGGGTGCTCGGGGAAGATGTCCCGAGTGTGGACGGTGGCCCCGGACCCGGCAGGCCTGAGGAGCCGGAGAGCGGCTGGAAGGGGCGGCCTCCCACCCCGGGCCGTACGAGACGTGGCTCCTGGGTCTCAGGGAGCGAAGCTAGAGCGGCGGAGGGGCCCGGGGGGCTGCGCCTCCGCTCTCTTGTGGGATCCCAGCACCGGAGATGGCTGTTGGGGTTCCCTGCTGCCCACGGGGGTTCCAGCTCCTGGCCGGGGTGACCTTTGAGTGTCCTCCTCCTGCCCTCTCCCCCGCTTTTCCTGAGTACGAGTCTCCCTCTGTTGCCCAGGCTGGAGTGCAGCGGCAGGCACACAGCCACCGCAGCCTCGGCCCGCTGGGCTCCGGCGATCCTTCCGCCTCAGCCTTCCGAGTGGCTGGAACCACAGGCATGCGCCACCGGGCCCAGCTGATTTTTTGTTTCTTTATTGTACAGACAAGGTCTTGCCACGCTGCTCAGGCTGGTCTCGAGTGCCTGAGCTCAGGCAGTCCTCTCGCCTCTGCCTCCCAAAGTGCTGGGATGACAGGCGTGAGCCTCTTTTCCACACACAGGTCTGGAAACCTGTGGGGGGGAAGCACAGGAGATGGAGGCCAAGGGGAGAGGTGGGCAGCCGGGGGGGGTCCATGGCTGGACTTCGCTGCCCTGCCTCCTCTTGGGACCCCCAGCTGGATGTGGAGCCCACGTCTTTGGGCACCATAGGGTCCTCTCTGTTCAGAGGACACACACCTGTCCCCCACCTCCCTGCTCACCGCTGGCCAGTTTCTTCTGGGAGGGGGCTCTGGCTTGACCTCTGACCTTCACACAGGCTGAAGGATCCCTTGGTGTTCTGGCCGGAAGGCTGTTCATGGCTGCAGGGTGCTATCTGGATCTGCAGCGTGGGGTGGGGAGGGTCTTGGCCTTGGACGGGCCCAGGGAGAGCAGTTGTTGCGTCTCATGTGGAAATACACATCTTGGATTCCTGACCGCAGCCCTGGGTCTAAGACTTTGGCCAGCAAGGTCAACTCCACAGCTCTGCGTGTCCCAGGGAGGGCCTGGTGTGAAACCCACCCGTCTGTGGCCATTACCCCTCCCCTGCCTTTTCCTCTCTTTCTGTTTGAGTTGGAGTCTCTGTCTCCCAGGCTGGAGTGCAGCGGCACGCTCCCGGCCACCGCAGCCTCGACCTGCTGGACTCCGGAGATCCTTCCACCTCAGCCTTCCAAGTAGCTGGAACCATAGGTGCATGCCACCACACCTGGCTAACTTTTTGATTTCTTGTAGAGACGAAGTCTTGCCAAGTTGCCCAGGCGGGTCTCAAATCCCTGGCCTCAGGCCATTCTCTCGCCTTGGCCTCCCAAGGTGCGGGGTTACAGGCACGAGCCACCACGCCCGGCCTCCCCTGCCTTTTCTACAGGCACGCATCGGTCCCCTGCTGACCCTCTCTTCCCTCGGAGGATGATGGCGCTCGATTTGGATGAGAGGTGAGGGTCTTGTGGCCATGCTGACCTTCTGCTTGGGCGGGAATGTGGTTGGCATTGGGGTGTGTGTGTGTGTGTGTGTGAGATGCATGAATGGGTATGTACGGTTGTATGCATGTGTGATGCATCCACACAATACATGTATGTTTACGCATGTGTGATGTTACGTGTATATGCGATGCATGTATATGTGTATGTGCACATGTGTTTGTGTGTGTATGCATGCGTATGTAGGTGTGGTGAGGGACTGAATATCCAAAAAGGTGGCGGAGGGGGGAGACTTGAACTTGGAGGGTCTCAGGCTTCCGTCACCATGAGCAGCGCCCCCTGCTGCCCGCGAGGGAACCAGCAGCCCCAGCTTCCCAGGGTCTCTGTGGTCTGGGCTCCCACCCTCTTGCCAACACCGCCGGAACTGCGGGGTCCTCCCTGGGTGCTTGTGCTCCCTCAGGGGTCTCCAGGCCTCTTGCCTTCTGCCTCCTGGAAGGGCGTGATCAATCGGAGGACGGGGACCTGCGGCGCCCGGGGCACGGAGAATTCTGAGGGCCTGAGCCCGCCTAGGTCTTAAAGCCAGCATGGAGGCCTGCCAGCTCCCGAGCCCGGACCCCTGGCAAGACCCTGGCAAGGAAGACTGGCCCAGCGGGCAGCGCGGGGAGACCGTCCTGTGGGCAGAGGCTGGGACAGGCACCGCCCGCTCAGAGAGCCAGGACGCTGTGTCCACCTGGCGCCGTGGGTGGGCACACATGGTGCACCTTCCGTGCCTGCCAGATGTAGCGTCTGGGGTTTTCAGGGCTCCTGTTGGTGGTTTCTCGGGAAGAGGGCCCTCCCTGCCACTCTGCGGGGACATCTGCCGAGGGGCTGGGCAGGGCGTCCGCGATTCGGCTTGACCCTGAGGCCCTTTCTTTCCTGGGACCCAAATGGCAAGCCCGTCTCTTCTGGGCCGGAGTGCCAGGGACCGCCTCGCATGCTCAGAGGGCCCAGCCGCTGCGGGACAGGAGCCAGCGTGTCCATCTGGTGAGGGCCAGGGACTTCCCGACACCCTGTCCTTCCAGCAGGCCCTGGCCGCACCCCCACACGGAGCCCTCCTCTCTCTGACACGCGTCCCAGGGGCTCTTATTCTGAAAGAACCAAGGCCCCTGGAGGTGGTGGGGAGGCCGAGGCGGAGCTGGCCCTGACCCTTGCCTCCTCAGCTCTTCCGCAAGCCCCAGCCCTGCTGGCCTGGGTGCAGAGGGTCCCCTCGGCCGGGCTGCCATTTTACCCCTTGGCCTTCCCCCGCCACCGGGCTCCTTTTCTGGTCCTTCCCAACGCTGGGGGGTGGGGG
>NW_007251392.1:3300-3917 GCF_000164805.1 Carlito syrichta | reverse complement strand
GCCAGGCTGCTGTTTAGAAGTACCCGCCTCCCCCAGCGCCAGATGAGGCCTCATCCCGTCCCATCGCTCCTTCCCAGCACGTAGGACAGACTCGAAGACAGCCAGGATGCCTTCGGAGGTCGGAACCCCGCAGGGTCTTGAGCCCTTGTGTGTGGGACCGGGCCCTGGGCCTGGCTTGGTGGTGCATATGAGGCTTCCTCGAGAAACAGGACAAAGAAATGGACAAATGACTCTGCCAGGTACTCCTGTTGAAACCCTTGAACCCCAGTCACAGTGTCCCAGAAGGCCCCCAGAGTGAACTTTTCACGGACCCCAATGCCCAAGGCTTAGCTCGAACGAACTGGAGAGAGGGGTGACAGGTTGTTCCAAGGACCCCTTCCCTCTGCCTGTGTCTCCAGGAGGCCAGACCTCGGCCTGGAAGCGAGGGAGGCCACCCTTGGGCAGGGGGAGTGGGCTTTGGCCTGGGGCTGCCAGTTACAGGTGAACATGGGGGGTGAGGAGGGACCCAGAGGCCGGGTAGGTGGCCCGAGAGAGGGACCGCGGGCCTGGCACGGTCTGGGCGGGAGGGGCACGAGCGAGGGGGTCTGCGGCCCGGGCCGTCAGGACCTCGGTCCCCC
>NW_007251392.1:1127-2876 GCF_000164805.1 Carlito syrichta | reverse complement strand
CGCCCGCTCACCAGGTGCAGCGTCTCCCCGTCCAGCCAGTGTCTCCAGCCCCGGTTGGGCACCTCCCCTTTCTGCACACACACCAGCTGCTCCTCCTCCCAGGTCACCACGGTCTAGGGGCAGAGGGGGAGAAAGGAGGACGGGGCAGGGCACCCTAAGGGCTGCCCCTCGTGGGGGCGGCCCCCCTGGCTCAGGAGCAGAGAGCTGGCCTCAGCCCCCCGGGGTGAGAGCTGCCTGGATTCTGCAGGACTCCCCCCAGAAGGGCACAGGAGGGGCCCCAAAGCTGTCAGTGGCGACGGGCGGTGGTGCGTGGTGAATTGGGGGCAGGGTTGGATGACGAGTGGAGCCGTTGTCCTCTGGGTCCCTCGAGCTGACCCGGAGGGGCTTTGGGCAAAAGAGAGACTGGCTGGGAGTCCTAGCAGGTCCTGTCTGTTTTCCTCTTCGTCGGTCTCAAGGACAGCTGGACATCCTGGGAAAGGGAGGACCAGTCCCTCTGGGCTGCGCCTCCCCATCGGCCTTTGCCAGCCTCCTGGAGAACAGGCCCTTGAACAGAGGATGGGTTGGCAGGTACCTGCGAAGCCGGCAGGACTGGGGGATGGAGCGGGGAGGGCAGAGCCCAGTCTCGAAGGACGTTGGGGGTCGGGGGATCAGAGATTGTGGACACGGCCAGCAAGGAGGGAAACAGCACGGGGTGCAGGAGGAGGGCCCTGGCCTAGTGTGGGAAGGGCAGGCGGAGGCTGCTTCGCAGAGACCCGGCTGGGCCGTGCAGGGTGGAGGGGCCTAGTTTGGAACATGATGGGTCTTCCCCGAAAGGGCTTAAGTCCCGGAGTGACACGACCGCGTATATCTTAGCCCCGTCGGTAGAGTCTGCAGCGTGGCTTAGAGGAAGGCTTGGTCCGAGGGCCAATTGCAGGCGCCGCTGAACGGGCCAGGAGAGGAGGTGATGGTGCGAAAGGCTGGGGAGGGACACACAGAGCCGGGAGAAACCCGGGGCCACAGACACAGCCACTGGCTGTATCAGTGAAGCCAGAAGAAACAGAGGAAATTAATTTAAATGATACATTTTACTTAGCCCCAAAGATCCAAAATGCTACAATTTCAGCGTGTGATCAATATAAAATTTTCTGAGATGCTTTACATTCTTTTTTTCTGATATTATCTTTTTTTTTGAGTCGGAGTCTCACTCTGCTGCCCAGGCTGGAGTGCAGTGGCACAATCATGGCCCACCACAGCCTCAACTTCCTGGGCTCAGGCAATCCTCCCGCCTCAGCCTCCCGAGTAGCTGGGATTACAGGCATGCACCACCACATCTTGCTAATTATTTTGATTTTTTTTTTGTTGTGGCAGTCTGGCTATGTCACCTAGGCTGGTCTCAAACTTCTGGGTTCAAGCAATCCTCCAGCCTCGATCTCCCAAAGTGCTGGGATTATGCATGTAAGTCACTGTGCCCAGCCTCCTGATATATTACCGACACAAGCCACGGGCCTTCTTTAAAATTCAGTGTGCATTCTGCACCTATAACACATTTTGGACTAGTTATGTTTCAAATGTCCAGTGGCCGCATGAAGGGAGTAGCTGTCCTTGTGCATAGTGCAGAAATATTATAAAGACTTCTTGGCCAGCCGGGCTCAGTGGCTCAACCTGTAATCCCGCACTGAGGCTGAGATGAGTGGACTGCCTGAGCCCGTGGGTTTGAGACCTGCCTGGACCACTTGGCGAGACCTCATCTCTACAATAAATCAAAAAATT
>NW_007251392.1:0-548 GCF_000164805.1 Carlito syrichta | reverse complement strand
TATTGTAGAGATGAGGTCTCGCCAAGTTGCCTAGGCGGGTCTTGAACCCACGGGCTCAGGCAATTCACTCACCTCAGCCTCCCAAAGAGGCGGGATTACAGGCTGAGCCACCGAGCCCAGCTTACTTTTTTTTTTTTTTGAGTTGGAGTCTCACTCTGTCGCCCAGACTCGAGTGCGGTGGCACGCTCTTCTGCCTCAGTCTCCCAAGAAGCTGGAACTCCAGATGTGCGCTATCAAACCTGGCTAATTTTTTGATTTATTGTAGAAATGAGTTCTTGCCAAGTTGTCTAGGCTGGTCTCGAACCCCTGAGCTCAAGCAATCCTCTCGCCTCCACCTCCCAAAGTGTTGGGATTACAGGCATGAGCCACTGTGCCTGGCACATAAACTTTAAAATGATCTCTAGATTACTTGAAACACCTAATACAATGTATTTACACTGCACTGTTTTTTGTTTGTATCATCTGTTATTGCTGTATCGTTATTATTATTATTTTTTGAGTTGGAGTCTCACTCTGTTGCCCAGGCTGGAGTGCAGTGGCCGCTCCCG
>NW_007251391.1:6820-7854 GCF_000164805.1 Carlito syrichta | reverse complement strand
CCTCAGCCTCCCAAAGCATGGGATTGCAGGCTGAGCCACCGAGCCCGGCTGTTCAGTGACTCATACGCAGTGATGTCATGGCAGGCTTAGAGTTTGCTGGGCTCACTTCTACCTTCTTTGAACACTAAACAATAAAGTTGTAGAGAAGAAAGATTTCTTGCCTGTATATTTGATTATTGGGAAAAAATGATTCACAAGGCTGGGCACAGTGGTTCATTCCTATAATCCCAGTACTTTGGGAGGCCAAGTTGAGGGGACTGCCTGAGCCCACGTGTTCAAGCCTAGCCTGGGCAACTTGGCTAGACCTCACCTCTACATAAATCAAAAAATTAGCCTAGCAGGGTGGCACATGCCTATAGTTCCAGCTACTTGGAAGGCTGGTGTGGAAGGATCACCTGAGCCCAGCAGGCAGAGGCTGTAGTGACCGTGAACATGCCACTGTATTCTAGCCTGGGCAACAGAATGAGACTCTGACTCAAAAAAAAAAAAAAAAAAAAAAAAGATTTACAAGAATGTGCATGTAGGGATACTTTTGTTCATGAAAATTTGCTTCCCAAATAGGGGCCACCTTAAACAAATTATGATGCGTTATTTGACAGACTTTTTTTTGAGTCAGAGTCTCACTCTGTCTCCCAGGCTGGAGTGCAGTGCATGCTCACGGCCACCGCAGCCTCGACCTGGTAGGCTCAGGTGATCCTTCTGTCTCTGCCTTCCAAGTAGCTGGAATCACAGGCATGTGTCAGCACGCCCAGCTGGTTTTTGGTTTATTGCAGAGACGAGATCTTGCCATGTTGTTTAGGCTGGTCAGGAAGACCTTTTTTTTAAGAGACAGGATCTCGCTCTGTTGACCAGGTTGCTCTTGAACTCCTAGTCTCAAACTATTCTTCTGTCTTAGCTTCCCAAAGTGCTAGGATGTCAGGTGTGAGCCATCGCACCCTGCTGACAGACTTAAGTAGCCTTCTAAAATGGTGGTGTAGAGAATGGTACAGCTGGGCTCGGTGGCTCAGCCTGTAATCCTGTGCCTTTGGGAGCCT
>NW_007251391.1:3949-6800 GCF_000164805.1 Carlito syrichta | reverse complement strand
GTTCCAGGTACTTGGAAGGCTGAGGCGGAAGAATCGCCGGAGCCCAGCAGGTCGAGGCTGTGGTGGCTGGGAGCGGTCACTGCACTCCAGCCTGGGTGGCAAAGTGAGACTCCAACTAAGACAAAAATAAAAAAAAAACAGAGGAGAAACTGAGGATAAGAGAGACTAGTTGATCTTGCCCCTCAGGTGTCGCTGGGCTCCGGCGATCCTTCCTCCTCAGCCTTCCAAGTAGCTTGAACTACAGGCATGCACTACCACACCCAGCTAATTTTTTTATTTATTGTAGAGACAAGGTCTCACCATGTTGCCCAGGCTGGTCTCAAACCCGTGGGCTCAGGCAATTCTCTCACTTCGGTCTCCCAAAGTGCTAGGATTATAGTTGTGAGCCACCACATCAGGCCTCTCCTCTGTTAAACAGTCTCACAAGCAACCCTTTGTTCAAATCCCAAGGGAGGTAAGATTTGTAAAGGTGACAGCACAGTACAGTGGTTGGGAGACCAGATCATGGATCCCGACTTGGCTGTGCTTGGGGGTTCAGATTCCAATCAGCCATTTCCTTTCTGGTTAGTGCAGGGTGAAGTGCTTCAGCCCTTTGTGTTTCCATTTCCTCACTGAAAATTGAAATGAAATATAATAAAAATATAACATAAAATAAAATATGCCTGGGCAGCAAGACCTCATCTCTACAATAAATCAAAAAATCAGCCTGGCGTGGTAGTGTGTGCCTATAATTCTGGCTACTCGGAAGGCTGAGGTGGAAGGATCGCCGGAGCCCAGCAGGTCAAGGCTGCGGTGACCGGGAGCGGCCACTGCACTCCAGTCTGGGCGACAGAGTGAGACTCCAACTCAAAAAAAAAAATAAAATAAATAAGTAAAATATGAAAATATAGCGAAATGAAAATTGGAATATTGAAATATAAAATGAGGACCAAGAGCAGTGGCTCATGCCTGTAATCCCAGCATTTTGGGAGGTCAAGGTGGGAGGATCTCTTAAGCCCAAGAATTCAAGATCAGCCTGGGAAACATGCAAGATATCATCTCTACAACAAAATAAAATAATTGGCTGGGTGTGGTGATGCACACCTGTAGTCCCAACTACTCAGGAGGCTGAGGTGGAAGGATCACCTGAGCCCAGCAGGTGGAGGCAGTGAGCAATGATTGTACAACTGCTCTGTGACCTGGGCAACCGAGCAAGATCCCAACTCCAAAAAAGAATTAGATCTGAAGATTTCACACAAAAATAGAATTCAGGATAACTCACTAATACATTCTTATCTGATTACATGTTAAAATGATAATACTTTGCAACCATTGGGCTAAATATCATTATATTATCATTATAATATCGTTATAGTTAATGTCACCTGTAGGTTTTTGCTTTTACTTTTTAAAAAAATGCAGTGACTAGACTATGGGAAACTACGTATGTGGCTTGTGTTGTGTGTTCACCGGACAGCTGCTGCTTAGAACAATGCCTGGCATGTTGGAGCTTAGTGTGATTGTTAGCTACCATCAGCACTCTGGGCCTGGCACATGGTAAGCGCATCTCGAATGGCGGTTTTTGTTCCGAAGCTTTCCCCCTGTCCGCTCTCTCGCCACCACTTTGGGAATCCAGGCAGGTATTGTCAGTTTCCATTCCCAGCTTGTCCTATCCAGGGCAGTGGGAGCCCTGGGACTTTCCTTTTATCCTCCCCACTTCCAAGGCCTCCCCAGAGCCACCGCCCCCTCCACGCAGTGAGGACTTTCTTGGTGTCCAGTCTTCCCTCACCACCCCCTCCCCAGTGGCTCAGGGCCCGAGCACCTTTGTGCTCCATGCTGAGTCCCCCATCTGGGCTGCACGATCCCTTTTAGCCATCCTCCTTTTCCTCTCCGCACTGGTGAGGCTTGATCTGTGATGCAGAGAGAGATGGGACGCTGCCAGAAGGGGACACTGGCAGGCTGCCAGGAGACTGCCCATAGAGGCCTTTCCCCTGACAGATTCCCCCCGGGTTCCTGAGGCTGCCTTCGGCCTGGCAGCTGGTGGAGAGAAGAGCCGTGTCTCAGCTGTGGACGCAGACTAATCGATTTCTCAAGAGACCGAGGTATACGCCAGATGGCAAGTTTGTAATGCATCCAGCGGGGTGAGAACAGTTTTTGTTTAGGAAAATATCTTGATAAGTCACTTCAGTGGAGGAAGTGGAGGTGCTGAGAACATAGTTAAGGGGGATGGTTAAGCACATGAGTAATTAAATGGTTTTACAGAGAGCATGCTCCAGAACTTGGGAGCGAGAGATCCCAAAAAGAGAGAAGGAGCGAGGGTACAAGGTCAGACAGATGAAGCGGGTGGGGACAGGACAAAATGGCAGAACCGGAACCTGGGTGGCATGTGTCCTGGGAGAAAGTCTTTTATTAAAAATTGTGGTTGGCCAGGCGTGGTGGCTCAGCCTGTAATCCCAGCACTTTGGGAGGCCGAGGTGAGAGGATTGCCTGAGCCCAGGGGTTCAAGACCAGCCTGGGCAACTTGATGAGACCTCGTCTCTACAATACATCAAAAACTTAGCTGAGCATGGTAGCATTCGCCTGTAGTTTCAGCTACTTGGAAGACTGAGGTGGAAGGATTGCCTTAGCCCAGCAGATTGAGGCTGCGGTGGCCGGAAGCGTGCAACTGCCCTCCAGCCTGGACTAGGGTGAAACTCCGACTCAAAAAGAACCAAAAAAACAAAACAGTCTTGACCATTTTTTATTTTGAGTTGGGAGTCTCACTCCATTGCCCAGGTTGTAGTGCAGTGGCACACTCATGGCCACCCCAGCGTCGACCTGCTAGGCTCAGGTGATCCTTCTGCCTCAGCCTTCCAAGTAGCTGGAACTACAG
>NW_007251391.1:728-3796 GCF_000164805.1 Carlito syrichta | reverse complement strand
GCCCAGGCGGGTCTTGAACCTGCAGGCTCAGGCAATCCACTCACCTCAGCCACCCAAAGCACGGGATTACAGGCTGAGCCACCGAGCCTGGCTCCTGGCTTGTTTTAATTTTTTTTTTCTTTTGAGTTGGAGTCTCTCACTCTGTCACCCAGGCTGGAGTGCAGTAACACACTCACGGCCACTGCAAGCCTCAACCTGCCGGGCTCAGGTGATCCTTCCGCCTCAGCCTTCCAAGTAGCTGAACTACAGGCATGTACCACCACGCCCGGCTAATTTTTTCTTGATTTACTGTAGAGATGAGATCTTGCCAAGTTGCTCAGGCTGTCGAACCCATGGGCTCAGGCAATCCTCTCACCTTGGCCTCCCAAAGTGCTGGGATTATAGACATGAGCCACCGTACCTGGCCATCTTAACCATTTTTAAGTGGCATTAGCAACTCAAGTGGTATTAAGCACTTACCTTGCAATCTTCTCCACTATTCTTCTCTAAACTCTTCGTCTTCCCATATAGAACCTCTGTGTCCATTAAATAATAAATCCCCACAGTCCCCTGCCCCAGCCTCTGGCAACCACTGTTTTGTCTGTGAGTTTTGATTACTCTACTTACCTCATATGAGTGGAATCATGTCGTATTTGTCCTTTCATGACTGATTTATATCACTTAGCACAATGTCCTCAAGGTTTCTCCACGTTGTACCTATTGTAGCAATTATCAGAATTTCCTTCCTTTTTTTTGAGTCAGCGTCTATGTCTCCCAGGTTGGAGTGCAATGGCACACTCAAGGCCACCGCAGCCTCAACTTGCTGGGCTCAGGCGATCCTTCCGCCTCAGCCTTCCAAGTAGCTGGAACTACAGGCGTATACCACCATGCTCAGCTAAGTTTTTGATTTATTGTAGAGACAAGGTCTCGCCATGTTGTCCAAGACTGGTCTCAAACCTGCAGGCTCAGGCAATCCTCTTGCCTCAGACTCCAAAAGTGCTGGAATTTCAGGAATGAGTCATCATGCCTGGCATTCCTTCCTTTTTTTTTTTTTTTTGACCACCATCATTTTTGTTGCCCAGGCTGGAGTGTAGTGGCACAATCATGGCTCACTGTTAGGGTACAGATAGGGTGAGGGTGGATGGATGGATGGGAAGGGGCACAGCACCGCCAGAGCCAGCGTGCTGGAGGTGCACACTGGTAACCAGAGATCCAAGTAATGCAAAGATTTGCAACACACAGAGGTGAAAGAAGGAAAGATTTATTTAAGAAAGGTTCACTTCCCACAGACAGGAAGCGAATCTACACTCTAGATGAGTGCGGCACCGTAGCCCTCCGAGCCCTGGCTTAAATCCTCTCCCCTGGAGATGTTGCAATCAGGATGTGACTGCCGTGACTTCCTTGTTGACCACTTATGGATGTCTTGGAAACCCTGAGGGGGGTCTGAGTCACCAGGCACTGAGTATACCATGGGTTGTTACTGGCCATGCATAAGAAATTGGAGTTTCTAAAAAGACAAATTAAATAGGCCAGTACCAGCCATGCTTAAGGAGTCTGTATTTCTGAAAAGACAGTCACCAAAGTTAATCTTTACCCGGAATACGTATTTCTCCAGGACACAGTCTCTACTTTCTCATCGTGTCACGGTTTAAGAACAAGATTTTTAAAAATGGCTTCCTGCTCTCGGTCGGTCCTTTCACGCACCACAGCCGCAAACTCCTGGGCTCAGGTAATTCTCCCACCTTAGCCTCCCAAGTAGCTAGGAATAAAGGTACGTGCTACCATGCCCAGCTAATTTTTTTGTAGAGAGGAGCTCTCATTATGTTTCCCGGACTGGTCTTGAACTCCTATTCTCAAGTAATCTTCCTTCCTCAACCTCCCAATGTGTTGGTGATACCAGGTGGGGGTTGGTACAAAACTCGTGGATTCTTTGGCTCATCCCTAGCATGAATTTTAGAGCTGCCCACAGAGTTTTTGTTTGTTTGTTTTTTTGAGTCAGAGTCTCACTCTGTCGCCCAGGCTGGAGTGCAGTGGCCCACTCACAGCCACCGCAGCCTCAACCCGCTTGGCTCAGGTGATCCTCTCGCCTCAGCCTTCCAAGTAGCTGGAACTACAAGTGTGCGCCACCATGCCCGGCTGATTTTTTGATTTATTGTAGAGACGAGGTCGAGCCATGTTGTTCAGGCTGGTCTTGAAACTCTGAGTTCAGATAAATCCTTTTACCTCTGCCTCCCAAAGTGTGGGATTACAGGCATGAGCTGCCGGGCCGGGCTGTGACCTGCAAAGTTTTAAAACACAGTTTATTAGCCAAAAGAAGTGAAGGAAAAAGGAAGATTTATGGCAGAAAGACTGCCATGGGCAAGTTTTTCAAAAAAGAAAAACCGCATTTTTGCTCTCAACTACAAATTAGATACAGCTACCTAGCTATTGATATGTTAATGAAGGTGGCTACTGCCATCTTTGCCTCTGATGGGAGGAGGGTGGTCTTATGATCATTTCTATGGTCTTGATCAGCTAAGGGCTGGGAGGAATGGGGTTGAACCCTTTACCTTCAACAGGGAACCTGGAGGATTTTCGTGATTATGAACTGAAAGGTTGGGCTGTATGGGATTTTCTTTTGATTGGTTGAGGAAGCAAGGTAGGCTGCCAGCTTGGCCTGTAGTAAAATGTAACTTTTAAAATGTCTCAAGGCTTCCTAAAAACTACCTACGGGAAATGTATCTAATGTATCTATCTATACCTAACCTGTGCTAGCTAGCCACCTTGCCTCACTGGGATTACAGGCATAAGCCACCACACCCTGACCAAATAGCTTTTTCTTTTTTCTTTTTTTGAGTTGGAGTCTCACTCTGTTGCCTAGACTGGAGTGCAGTGGCCGCTTCGGCCACTGCAGCCTCGACCTGCTGGGCTCCGGCGATCCTTCCACCTCAGCCTGCCAGGTAGCTGGAACTACAGGCGCGCACTACCATGCCCGGCTGATTTTTGATTTAATGTAGAGATGCGGTCTCACCAAGTTGCCCAGGTGGGTCTCGAACCCGCGGGCTCAGGCAATCCACTCACCTCAGTCTCCCAAAGTGCTGGGATTACAG
>NW_007251391.1:0-496 GCF_000164805.1 Carlito syrichta | reverse complement strand
GAGATGAGGTCTCGCCAAGTTGCCCAGGCAGGTCTCAAACCCACGGGCTCAGGCAATCCATTCATCTCAGCCTCCCAAAGCACAGGATTACAGGCTGAGCCACTGAGCCCGACTCACAAATAGCTCTTTAAATACCAATTTCAGTTCCTTTGAATATTGTCTTAGTACATTTTGTGCTGCTGTAACAGAATACATGAGATTGGGTAATTTGTAAAGAACAGAAGTTTATGTTCATGTAGTTCTGGAAATTAGGAAGTTCAAGATTAAGGTGCTGGCATCTGGTGAGGCTTTCTTGCTGCATCATCACATGGCAGAAGGACAATAAGAAGATGAGAGAACTACACTCCAGCCTGAGTGACAGAGTGAGATACCAATGAAAGAAAGAGAGAAAGAAAAACAAAGATGAGAGAGAGAAAGAAAGAGAGAGGCAAAAGAAGACAAGTTCATCCTTTTTTTTTTTTTTTGAGTTGGGGTCTCACTCGGTTGCCCAGACTGG
>NW_007251390.1:29055-38117 GCF_000164805.1 Carlito syrichta | reverse complement strand
GGGCAGGCTCCGGTGATCCTTCTGCCTCAGCATTCCAAATAGCTGGAACTACAGGTGTGCGCTACCATGCCTGGCTAATTTTTTGATTTATTGTAGAGACGAGGTCTTGCCAAGTAGCCCGGGTGGGTCTTGCCAAGTAGCCCGGGTGGGCTCAGGCAATCCACTCACCTCAGCCTCCTATAGTGCTGGGATTACAGGCTGAGCCACTGAACCTGGCCCTGGCTAATTAAAAAAAAATTTTTTTTAGAGATAGGGGTCTCACTATGTTGCCCAGGCTGGTCTCAAGCGATTCTCCCACTTCAGTCTCCCAAAGTGTTAGGTTTACAGGTGTGAGCCACCACACCCAACCTGGGGGCTTTCTATAACCCATATGGCTGTAGGCCTGAGTTGGTGGGGAATCAATATCCCTGGGAACAACCCTCCATCAATTGTGGTGGACGCAACCCCCCACTTCCTCACCACTCACATGGGATTACGGGTCTACACACCGTGTCAGAGTGTCCCCCGAGGAGCTGCGCCCCAGTTGCCCACAGCAGCAAGGTGCAGATTGACTCTGTTACACCCTTGTGTCACTTCCTGTCTTCTCCACTCATGCTCCCTGCAACCCCCTTCTCATGAAGCACCAGAACTCAAATCTTCGTCTCAGGCTCCTCAACTGGGGACACCAGCCCAGGGACATCTATTGCCATTTTGTTTTCAACACAGCAAAAGCTACCCGCTCTTTCAATTTCCCCCCTAACTTCTGGCCAAGCCTGTTGCACTAGTTATCTATTGTTGTGTAACAAAATGAACCTGAAATGAGAAGTTTAAAATAGCTCCCAACGGTTATTAGCACACAATGTCTGCAGGACAGGAAGCAGGGGTGATTTCACTGGGTCTTCTGCTGCCGCCAAGGTGTTGGGTGGGGCTGCGGTCTCATCTGGAGACTCAGTTAGGGATGGGTCCACTTCCAAGCTCATTCATGTGTTGACTGGAAGCTGCCCTTGGGTTCCTAGTCACACGGGCCTCTTACAGGGCAGCTGGTGTCATCAGAGCAAGGGAGAGAGAGACACAGACAGAGAAAGACACAGAGAGAGAGAGCCACACACACACACACACAAGCAGTCTGAACACGACAGAAGTCTCAGTCTTTTGTAACCTAATCTCAGAAGTGGCATTCCATCACTTTGTCATATTCCATTGTTAGAAGCAAGTCATTGGGTCCAGCTCACACTCAAAGGGAAGGGGATTAGATATGGAGGAGTCTTGGAGTCTGTCTCCCTCACTTGCTCTTCTTAGCTTATGGCTCCACCCATAAGCTGTTCAGCTGTTCAAGCCCCCAGTGGGGTACCCTCCTGGGTTCCCCTCTTGCTGTCATCCTGCCCACAAGGCCCTCTAATCTGGCTCCCCCTGGTACCCCAACCTCACCTCCTTCCTTCGCCCTGGGCTGGAAGCTCAGCCCCACCTCAGGGTGTTTCCACCTGCTGTTCTCACTGCTTCTCACTGCGTGGAATTCTCTGCCCCTGATGTCCACCAGGGTCTCTCACCAGGAAGCAATCCAGATGTTGCCTGGGGCTGCAGTCTTATCTGAAGCCTCGATTAAGGAAGGACTCACTTTCTTCTGTACTTAGTTTTTTGTTTTGTTTTGTTTTCTGAGTTGGCATCTCACTCTGTCACCCAGGCTGGAGTACAGTGGCATGCTCACGGCCACCACAGCCTCATCCTGCTGGGCTCAGGTGATCCTTCAGCCTCAACCTGCTGGGCTCAGGTGATCTTTCCAAGTAGCTGGAACTACAGGCACATGCCATCTGGCTAATTTTTTGACTTTACTATAGAAACAAGATCTTGCCAAGTTGTCCAGGCTGGTCTCAAAACCCTGAGCTCAGGCAATTCTCCTGTCCTGTCTCAGCCTCTCAAAGTGCTGGGATTATAGGCCTTTTTTTCCCTTTTTTTTTGAGTTGGAGTCTCACTCTGTTGTCCAGGCTGAAGTGCAGTGGCAGGCTCATGGCCACTGCAGCCTCGACCTGCTGGGCTCGGGTGATCCTTCAGCCTCAGCCTTCCAAGTAGCTGGAACCACAGGCGTGTGCCACCACACCCAGTTAAATTTTGATTTATTGTAGAGACGATATCTCCCCAAGTTGCCCAGTCTGGTCTCAAACCCCTGAGCTTAGGCAATCCTCTCACCTCGGCCGCCCAAAGTGCTGGGATTACAGGCTTCAGCCACCACGCCCTGTCGTTGTTGTTTTTAAGAGATGAGGTCTGGCTATGTTTCCCAGGCTGGACTTGAATTCCTGGGCTCAAGCAATCCTCCCACCTCAGCCTCCCCAGCTGGGATTACACTCACATCTCACAACACTCGGCTTCCTTTTCTGATTTTACTTTGTACTCATCATTATAATAGACCATAATCGCCAGGCTCGATGACTCAGCCTGTAATCCCAGCACTTTGGGAGGCCAAGGTGAGTGGATGGCCTGAGCCCGCGGGTTCGAGACCTGCCTGGGCAACTTGGCGAGACCTCATCTCCACGATAAACCAAAAACTAGCTGGGCATGGTAGTGCACGCCTGTATTTCCAGCTACTTGGAAGGCTGAGGCGGAAGGATCGCCGGAGCCCAGCAGGTCGAGGCCGCGGTGGCCGGGAGCGGTCACTGCACTCCAGTCTGGGCGACAGAATGAGACTCCAACTCAAAAAAAAAATAAAAATAGAAATAAATAAAAAAATAAACCATAATCATGAGCATAACCGCTTTCCCGAGTTCTGTGGGTCTCAGCCAATCGTGGACCCTGAAGGTGGTCTTGGGCACCCATGACACAAGTCCCCATTCTCCCAGCCACCATTTTATGTGATTTTCACTGTCCTTGTCACTGAATGGCATGCTCTTGTCTATTGGCTATTTCCTGATTCTCTTCTCTGGATTGAGGGCTCTGGAAAGCCATGATCTCATCTATCCCTCCCAAGAGCTGAGTGGTCAGGGGTCAAGTGCCGGTCCCGCCACTTACTGGCTGGGTGGCCCTGGGCGGGCACCACCACTTTTCTGTTCCATTCTTTCCACCTATAAAATGCAAACATTAGCTGGGCTCGGTGGCTCAGCCTGTAATCCGCGCCTTTGGGAGGCTGAGGTGAGTGGATTGCCTGAGCCCGCGGGTTCGAGAGCCACCTGGGCAGCAAGACCTTATCTCTACAATAAATCAAAAAATCAACCGAGCAGGGTAGTGCATGCCTGTAATACCGGCTATTCGGAAGGCTGTGGTGGAAGGATCGCCGGAGTCCAGGAGGTCGAGGCTGCGGTGGCCGGGAGCGGCCACTACACTCCAGTCTGGGTGACAGAGTGAGACTCCAACTCAAAAAAAAAAAAACCAAACAAACAAAAAAACGCGAACATTCTTCCTTCCTTCACTGGGACATCAGGAGACCCATAATGTGGTTGATTAACGCCTAGCAGGGCCTCCACAAGATCAGCTTCTGAATGTTGGACACTGTATCTCCTTTATAGCTACCACAAGGTCCAGCCACACTCAGTAAAAATCAAGTGAACAGGCTGGGCACAGTAACTCACACCTGTAATCCCAGCACTTGGGAGACTGGGAGGATCGCTTGAGCCCAGGAGTTTGAGATCAGCCTGGACAACACGGTGAGATCTTGTCTCTAAAAAAATAAAAAATTAGCTGGGCATGGTGTCTCGTGCCGTAGTCCCAACTACTCTGGAGGCTGAGGCAGGAGGATCACCTGAGTCCTGGAGGTGGAGGCTGCGGTGAGCCTTGATTGTGTCACTGCACTCCGGCCTGGGCGACGGAGCAAGACCCAGACTCAAAACAAAACAAAACAAAAAGCAAGTGCAATAAGGAGACTCCTCTGAGGCCTTGAGACCGAGAGGCAGGCGGCTATGGCTGCCCAGTTGGGGAAGCACAGAGGCCAGAGGATGAGGGGGCGGACAGGCAGGGTGGGCTGCCCCAGGCTCTGGACACACCCAGGCCCTGCCAGGGCTCGGTGGGGCCGCGAGTCCCACAAAGGCGAGGTCCACGCAGGGGAGGCCTGGAGAGCCGCGGAGCCAGGGGGTGGGGAGGAGGCCAAGTCCCAGGGCCAGGCTTCGGGAGGAAACGCGTGGGAGGTCGGTGCGTGGGGGCAGCTGGATCCGGGCTGTGGGCGGCGCCGGCCGGGCCCCGAGAAAGCCCCGCTGGGCCTTGGCCTGTCTGGCCTGGCCGGGACGCCTCCAGCCTTGGGCGCCCTGGGATGCGCCCTTCACCCCCCCCCCGGGGGAGGAATGTGCTCTCCCCCGCCAACCCCAGCCTTCCGAGGTTTCCACATAAGGTGCTCGGTCCGCGTGAGTTCAGCGCAAAGGAATCAGCAGCACAAGGGAGGGTCCCCGGGGAGAAGCCGGTCTGGAAATGAGACCAAGAGGAGGACAAGGGGGCCGTGGAGAAGGTGCCGGCTCCCAGCACGCGTGCGCGGCTGGGGCTGAGGGCCGCGGTGGACCCGCGTGTCACCAGGGCAATGCCTCAGTTTCCTCCCTGTTGGCCAAGACGTCGGGTCAAAATATTTCGAGTCATCCATGTCTCCCGGCCCCCTTTTTTTTGAGTCGGTGTCTCACTATATCGCCCCGGCTGAAGCGCAGTGACACAGTCACGGCTCACAGCAGCCTCGACTTCCTGGGCTCAGGTGATCCTTCCACCTCAGCTTCCCGAGTAGCTGGGAATACAGGCAGGCACCACCCACTCTGGTTCATTTTTTAATTTTATTTTTTGTAGAGATGATGTGTGTTATTTTTTGTAGAGATGATGTGATCCCAGACTGTCTGGAATTCCTGGGCTCAAGCGATCCTCCTGCCTTAGCCTCCCCAAATTCAGGGGTTACAGGCGTGAGCCACCACGCCCAGCCTCTGTCTCTTTTCCTCTCTGTTGCATCAGCAAATCCCAAGATCTCTACTTTCAAAATCTATCTGGAATTCCCCACCTTTTACTTCTTTTTTCCTTTTTCTTTTTCTTTTTTTTGAGTCGGAGTCTCACGGTGTCACCCAGGCTGGGGTGCAGTGGCATGCTCAGGGCCACCGCAGCCTCGACCTACCGGGCTCAGGCAACCCTTCCGCCTCAGTCTTCCAAATGACTGGAACTATAGGTGTGCCCACCATGCCCGGTTAATTTTTCTTGATTTATTGTAGAGATGAGGTCTCACCAAGTTGCCCCAGCTGGTCTGGAACCCCTGGGCTTAGGCAATCCTCTCACCTTGGCCTCCCAAAGTGCTGGAATGACAGGCGTGTGCCACTGCGCCACCTGGCCTGTCTGTCAAGTCCCATCTCTTCTAATGGATGTATGAAATGCCCTCTCCTTGTGGTTTGCATTTGCATTTCACTAACAGCTAATGATGCTGAGCATCTTTTCATATGCTTATTCGCCACCCAAATATCCTCTTTGGGGAAGCATCTGTTCAAATCTTTCACCCATTTTTAAATGGAGATTTTTGTCTTCTTATTGTTGAGTTCTGTGTATATTCTTATATAAAGAGTGCTTATTTTGAGCGTTCTTTATATATTCTGGATACAAGTTCTTTCAGATATATGATTTGAAAATATTTCCCCCTAATGTGTGGCTTGTCTTTTCATTTTCTTTATGTCTTTTGAGGAGCAAAAGCTTTTATTTTTATGTATCAGGTCTTGCTATGTTGCCCAGGCTGGTCTCAAACTTTCCACCTTGGCCTCTCCAGTAGCTGGGATGACAGATGTGAGCCACTGCACCCAGCAGGCTTTTATTTTGATGAAACCCAATGTGTTATTTTTGTTTATTTTATGCATCACACCTTTGGTAACATATCTAAGAAGTCTTTGCTGAAAAAGTGCTCAGCCTCACTCCACATCAGAGAAATGCAAATCAAAACCACATTGAGATACAACCTACCCCAGTAAGAATGGGCATCATTAATAAAACAAACAAACCGGCTCGGTAGCTCAGCCCGTAATCCTGTGCTTTGGGAGGCCGAGATGAGTGAATTGCCTGAGCTTGCGGGTTCGAGACCCGCCTGGGCAACTTGGCGAGCCCTCATCTCTACAATAAATCAAAAAATCAGCCGGGCATAGTAGCACGTGCCAGTAATTCTGGCTACTCGGAAGGCTGAGGCGGAAGGATCGCCGGAGCCCAGGAGGTTGAGGCTGCGGTGGCAGGGAGTGGCCACTGCACTCCAGTCTGGGCGACAGAGTGAGACTCCAACTCAAAAAAAAGAAACCAAAACAACAAAAGGACAAACATACGGACTTCACAGCAACTTGTATGGATTAAAGAGTCGATCATACTCAGTGATCTATCACAGAAACAAAGAACAGAGTACCATATGTTCTCACTCATGGACCTTGAACAATTATAATACTATAAGAAAGCAATCGGTGGTAGTGGGAAACTGTCAGAGGAAGAGAGTGGAATTGGCAGTTGAGGGAAACTGCTAGGGGAGGGAGAGGCATGCCTCATCAGCAAGGGTACCTGCATAATCAATGTTTGTTTGTATACCTAATCCTGAATTGTACCCCACAACTTTATTTTCTAACAAAGAAAAAAAAGAAGTCTTTGCCTTACCTGTGACCCCCATTTTTTTTTTGAGTTAGTGTCTGTTGACCAGGCTGGAGTGCAGTGGCATGATCACAGCTCACCACAGCCTTGACTTCCCAGCCTCAGACCATCCTTCTGCCTCAGACTCCCAAGTAGTTGGGACTACAGGTGCCTACCACTATGCTGGATGATTTGTTTGTTTGTTTGTTTTTTGAGTTGGGGTATCACTCTGCCACCCAGGCTGGATTGCAGTGGCACGCTCATGGGCCTCACCACCATAGTCTTGACTTGTTGGGCTCAGGCTATCCTCCTGCCTTGGCCTCCCAAAGTGCTGGGATTACAGGCATGAACCACTGCACTCAGTCTCCCAAATAATTTTCTTTTCTTTTTTGAGTCAGAGTCTCACTCTGTCACCCATGCAGGAGTGCAGTGGTACAATCACGGTACCGCAGCCTCATCCTGCTGGGCTCAGGCAATCCTTCTGCCTCAGCCTTTCACAATCCTTCTGCCTCAGCCTTCCGAGTAGCTGGGACTACAGGCACAGGCCACCACGCCTGGCTTAATTTTTTATTTATGCCAGGTGCAGTGGCTCATGCCTGTCATCCCAGCACTTTGGGAGGTGGAGGTGAGAGGATTGCCTGAGCCCAGGGGTTGGAGACCAGCCTGGGCAATATGGTGACACCTCGTCTCTACAATAAATAAAAAAATTAGCTGGGTGTAGTGGTGCACACCTGTTGTCCCAGCTCCTTGGAAGGCTGAGGTGGGAGGATCACCTGAGCCCAGCAGGTCGAGGCTGTGGTGGCTGTGGTGGCCATGAGCATGCCACTGCACTCCAGCCTGGGTGACAGAGCGAGACTCCAACTCAAAAAAATTTTTTTTGGATTTATTGTAGAGATGAGGTCTCACCAAGTTGCCCAGGCTGGTCTTGAACCCGTGGGCTCAGGCAATTCTCTCTCCTCCACCTCCCAAAGTACTGGGATTACAGGCGTGAGCTACTGCACCAGGCAGCCAAGTATTTTTTTCTTATATTTTCTCCTAGAAGTTTTATAAACTGCTGGTTGTGGTGACTCATGCCTGGAAACCCCAGCACTTTGGGAGGATTGCTTGACCCCAGGAGTTCGAGTCCAGCCTGGGCAATACAGCAAGATCCTGTCTCAAAAATTAAAAAAAAAGTTTTATAGTTTTAGGTTTTTCATTTAGGTAGATAATCCAGTTAGAGCTACTTTTAGTATATAATTGTGAGGTAGGGTCTGTGCTCCTGTACCCCCTCCCCTGCTCCCTATCCTTGGAAAAACTTACAGAAGATTATGGAACTGGGCCAATGCTCCCAACGGTAATCCCAGCACTTTGGAGGCCGAGGTGGGAGGACTGCTTAAGTCCAGAAGTTCGAGACCAGCCTGGGCAACATGGCAAGACTCCATCTCTACCAAAAACTTAAAGTTTAGCCGGGGTTGGTGGCATCTGTAGTCCCAGCCACTTGAGAAGGATTGCCTGAGCCCAGGATGTTGAGGCTGCCATGAGCCGTGATCGTGTCACTGCCCTCCAGCCTGGATGACAGAGTGAGACCCCGACTCAAAAACAAGGATTAAAAAATGAAGTTGGCTACCTCTGCTCCTGGTAGAGTGAGCGTTTGGCCACTCGGGCCAGGGCAGGACTGGAGGAGAGAACTCTGCCACTACCGTGAGCGCTTTCCCACGCAGGAAGCAACCCAACCCCGCAGGGCTGAACTCCAACCTCAAGGGTCCTTATCGCGCTTCCATCGCGGCAGCCGAGCCAAACCGGCCACCCATGCCCGCCCCTCCCTTCAGCCTCGGCTCGGCCTCCACGCCCGAACGGAGCCAGGGGCCAGCAGGACCCCTGTGCCCTCTCAGGGGGGCACCACGGCCTCGGAAGCCTTGGGGGCCCTGCCTCGGTGACCCGGCTGCCCCCCAGCCACCCCTCCCCCCCAGCCCCGAGAGGGCAAAACGCAAAGACTCCCAAGCCCTGCCAGTGAGTCCCAGGTGGGGTGGGGCGAACCCCTTGCCGCCTCCTCCCAGTCCTGCCCTCCACTGGGCCCTGCCCAAAAGTCGTGGGAAAAAGCAACAAACCAAACCGCAGGGAGCCGGAAAAGCTCCCTCTGTGTACCAGATGGCTGCTTTGCTGGCCTGACCCTCGAGTGATCCTTGTGAGCACCTAAGTCAAGTCCTTCCCCGCCCTAGAACCCTCTGCAGCTCCCACCTCACTCAGTCTTCCACAAGGCCCAGCATGGGCATGATGGGCCTCTCACCTCCAGCTCTCTGCGCTCATTCACTGGTCTCCAGCCAAACCCATCTCCTCTCTTCCCCAAACACATCAGGCTGGGTCCAGCCTCGGGACCTTTGCACAGGCTGCTCCTTCTGCTTGGAACAGTTTTCCCCAGAGATTCTCACTCGTTCAGCTGCCGCAAGTATTTGTGCAGATGTCACCTCGTCGCTGAGGCCTTCCCTGATCACTTCCCTGTTTAAAATTGCAGCTCCAGTCGGGCTTGGTGGCTCAGCCTGTAATCCCGCGCCTTTGGGAGGCTGAGGTGAGTG
>NW_007251390.1:24818-28532 GCF_000164805.1 Carlito syrichta | reverse complement strand
TTGATTTATTGTAGAGATGAGGTTTTGCCAAGTTGCCCAGGCGGGTCTCGAACCCACGGGCTCAGGCAATCCACTCACCTTGGCCTCCCAAAATGCGGGATTACAGGCTGAGCCACCAAGCCCGGCAGCCCTACTATTTATCCCTGCTTTTTTAAAAATCCTATAGCAACTCTTCATCTTGTTCACTGTTAGAACCCCAGCGCCTAAAACAGGTCCAGGCATACAGAGGGTGCTCAGCAAATGCTTGTTGCAGGAGCTGCCACTTTCTCTTCCATGCTTGTCCGCTGAGGTATGGCGGGGCCTCCTGAGGCCACTTTACTCCCATGGGAAATGGCTGCTGAGAGGGACACACTCCTGAGGAAAGTTGATTGAGGGAGGGAGAGTCCTGCATTTGAGTCCCTGGATCCAGCCATGCTTAAAGCCAACTAATCTTACACTTTTTAGTTACACAAACCAACATATCACTGTTATTTTTGCCTTCAGTCATTTGCAATTTGGATTTTTCTTTTTCTTTTTTTTTTTGAGCTGGAGTCTCACTCCATCGCCCAGACTGGAGTGCAGTGGCCTCGCCCTGCTGGGCTCCGGCGATCCTTCCGCCTCAGCCTTCCAGGTAGCTGGAACTACAGGCACGTGCTACCACGCCCGGCATTTTTAAATTTATTATAGAGATGAGGTCTCGCTGCCCAGGCGGGTCTCGAACCTGCGGGCTCAGGCAATCCACTCACCTCAGCCTCCCAAGGCACGGGATTACAGGCTGAGCCACCGAGCCTGGCTTGGGTTTTTCACTTGCAACTGAAACAGTCCTCGCCAGTTGCCCCCTCTCCCCCCTTCTTCTATCTCTAGTTTAGTCCTCAGCAGTGCTTGGCCTGAACTACCATCCCCTCCAACAGTTAGTTGAAACTGACCTTTCACTTTTCTGCCAGTCTTCTCCCTCTCCCTCCCTCGGCTTCCCCAAGCGGTTCTGTGTGGGAGGATTCTGCTAGAGGTCTGTGTGCCCCCTAAGTGGTTCACTTCCCTGGCCCCCGTTTCTCCGTCTGTAAAACAGGACATGATACAGCTTGACCACTGTTCCCAGGCCAGCCTCCTCTCTAACCTCTTTGACTGACCATCACCCAGCCCCGTCCCTGAGCTTTGCTCAGAATTCCCCAAAGAGGTCTAGACTCACCCCGCCTCTGGTGCCCCCATAGTCAGGGCCGGGTGGCAGCTGTCATCACCCCATTTGACAAATTAGGAAACGAAGCCCTGAGTCGCCCAATCAGTATATGAACAGGGCAATCTGTATAAGAGAGGTTAAAGTGTGACAGGCTGGAGATTTCCCAGGAAGGGGTGTTTCTGGCAGAGACAAGGTGATCCGGGAAGGCTCCCTGGAAGAGGCGACATTTCAGGAATCCAGGCAGGGGAAGCTTCAAGGACAAAGGGAACCAGTAGGATGTGTTCAGAGCCCAGCAAGGGGGTTACAAGGAGGCAGGGAGCTGAGGACAGGGTAGAGACCAGGCCCTGATCTTCACCTTGCTACCAGCCCATGGGGAGGGCACTGGGAGGGACAGGCTGGGCGAGCTGTGGGTGACCGGTCTCCTGGGCACCCTCAGGCTTCCCCTCCACTCCCTTCTCACTCTGCCTGGTTCAGCACGACTCTGCCCCTACTTGGTAGACAGGGAAATTGAGGCCCAGGGGGGCCTTCCCGGGCTTGGAGCCATCAGCTCCGGCTTCCCCAGGCCCTGCTGCTGCCCCCACAAGGGGCTACAGGATTCTAGGGGCCTTTGGCCTACCAGGAGGTGACTTGGGATCCCCAAGACCAGCCCCTAGTCACCTCTTCCAGGAAGCCTCCTCACCCTGCTCTGGCGGGGAACCGCTCCCCACTGAACTCCGTGTCAGCCCGTGGGTTCTCCGAGGGGACCTCGGCGGTTCCAATTCGCCCCGCCCAACCCAGCCCACCTCCTCTCAGGGTAATTAGGAAAAGCAAAAGGGAGGAGGCTACTGGGAAGGCAAATATTTTGGTTCTCAGAAGGCACGAGAATCGCCTGATTCTCCACCGAGGAGGGGCAGTTAACCCCTCGCAAAGCAGGGATGAAGTCGGAGCCTCTGGTGGGCTCCCAAGCCGCGAGGCTCCGTCCCCTCCCGGGGTGTGGCGGCCTGGGCGCCCCTCCTGCAGGGGCCGGGCCGGGGACGGGGCTCGGTGCCCCTCCCGGGGCAGAGCAGACCCCCTCACTTCCCCACACGGCTCTTTTCGGGGTGGCCGGGTCACACAGGGACACTTTGCTCTTGGAGGATGCTCGCGGGCGGGGGCAGGCTGGGCCGGGGCTCACGGTGGCAGGCGGGCGACTCTCTCCAGGGCCTTTTTCCCTGGAGCAGAGACCCCAGCCCCGGATGGAGGCGAGGGTGCCAGGGACACAGGCTGACCACGGGGGAGGGGGGAGGGCGGCCCCGGGGGCGCAGAGGGGACCCGGGACACCTTCTGGGTGGGGTGCTCACTGCAGCGCCCCGGGCTGAAGGAGGTGAGAGACCCTGCACCTCTTCCTTCCTCGGTGTCCAGAGGCTGGAGCTGGTCACTGGTCCAGGGAGGCGGGCAGGGGGCCAGAAAGGGGCTCTCGGCTGCCTAACTGCAGTCACTATGGTCAGAGGCAGAAGTCCGGAAAGAGGAGGGGGCGGATGGAAGCCAGGGCTTCTCTGGGTGGGTGGCACCACACCTGCCCCATGGAGGCTGGGGATGGGGGTCAGGCTTTCAGCTCAATGTGAGGCTCCTTCTTCTTCCCTCCAACTCTCAGGAGATAACTTCCCCAGGGGCAATGAGGGGTGAGAGCTGTCTCTAAAAGGGGCCTTGACATGCCAGCCCACCTGACCCTCCGGCTCTGGCCACTCTCGCCTCCTTTCCTGGTGCCTGACACCACAGGCTCCTTTCTGCCCCAGGGCCTTTGCACCAGCTGGGCCCTTCCCCTGAAAGCCTTCCTCAGGTCTGGGCGTGGCTAGGGCCTTGTCCTTCTCAGGCCTTGGGGCGGGCATCACCTCCTGAGAGCTCTCCCCAGCCACCTTACACAGAGCAGGCCTCCCGTCCTCAACCACACTGGCTTTCAGTAGTGACGGCACTTAGACAGCCGAGGGGCCTGGGATCACCTCTGCCCACAAGGCTCCCTCCTGGCTCCCTGCCGGCCTCCCTGGACCAGTATCACAACCAGCAGTGGCCTGGCAGGCTGCTGTCCTCCTGGCCTGGCATCCCCTCCACCGTAAGTTCCAGAAGGGCAGGGAGGCTTATCTGTTCTGTTTCTTCGGCGTCCTTTGAACCCAGAGCACAGAGAGCACACAGTCGGCGCTCCATACATGCTTGTTGCATGAATAAATGGACGACCAGTTCTAGCTGGAAGACAGCAGCTGGGAAAGTGAGACGTGGAGGTGAATTGAACAGATGGGAGCTGTTTTCTTTTCTTTTCTTTTCTGAGTTGGAGTCTCACTCCGTCGCCCAGGCTGGAGTGCAGGCACATGCTCCCGGCCACCACAGCCTCGACCTGCTGGGCTCCGGCCATCAAGTGGCTGGAACCACAGGCGCCCACCACCACGCCCGGCTACTTTTTTTATGGTTATTATTGTAGAGACGAGGTCTTGCCCAGGTGCCCAGGCTGGTCTGGAACCCCGGGCGCAGGCAACCCTCTCGCGTCCGCCTCCCAAAGTGCTGGGATGACAGGCGTGAGCCCCCGCGCCGGCCGCGGACCTGTTTTCGGA
>NW_007251390.1:19812-24387 GCF_000164805.1 Carlito syrichta | reverse complement strand
TTTTTACAGATGGGAAGCCGAGGTTCAGGCAGGCGGGGTGGCTCGCCCGGGTTCACAGAGCCAGAAAATGGGTGAGGTTGGATTCGGAGGCACAAGGCCTGTCTCACTCCAGGGTCAGCCCATTTTAAAAACAGCTTTTTCTTTGAGTCGGGGTCTCGCTCTGTTGGCCCAGGCTGGAATGCAGTGGCAGGATCATAGCTCATTGCAGCCTCCACCTCCTGGGCTCAAGCGATCCTCCTGTCTCAGCCTCCCTAACAGCTGGGACTCCAAGCACGGGTCATTACACCCAGATAGTGTTTGTTTTGTTTTTTTAGAGACAGGATCTCACTATGTTGCCCAGGCTGGTCTTGAACTTCGGGGCTCAAGCAAGCTTCCTGCCTTGACCTCCAAACATGCTGGGTTAACAGGCATGAGCCTAGCCAGGCGTGGTAGCGCATGCCTGTAGTTCCAGCTACTTGGAAGGCCGAGGTGGAAGGATGGCCGGAGCCCAGCAGGTCGAGGCTGCGGTGGCCGGAAGCGGCCACTGCACTCCAGTCTGGGCGACAGAGTGAGACTCCAACTCAAAAAAAAAAAAAAAAAAGGCATGAGCCACCGTGCCCAGCTCAAAAAACCTTTAAACATGGATTTCTTTGTTCCACAAAGTGAAACAAGATTCCCTCTGGGAAGTTAAAGTCCTCCCTGACCCTCCTCATCTGAGCCCCAAGACAGTGGTGTGGAGAGAGGATCCCCTTCCAACCCGCTTTCTCTGTCTTCATGCAGGTGTCTACACATACTGCAGAGGCCTCTGGATTTCCAGCCAGGTCACTGGGCACAAATTTCCCCTGTCTGGGCCTCAAGTTCCTCATCTGTAAGATGGGCTTAATGGCCATTGAACCACTTTCCAGGGCGTCTGTAAGGACTGAATGAGGTATTCACACGAAAACCCGGTAGAGCGGATCCTGACACGTGGGTGGCACCCGCTCGATTCCCACAGGCCCTGACCCCCACTGTACAGCCAAAACTCTCTGCAGACCCTGCCAAGTGTCCCCTGGCGGCAGGATGGCCCGTTGAGGCCTGTGGCCTGTACTCCTTCCGGGAGGCACCACAGCTTAGCATGCATTCTGTGTGAGGTTCTGTTTCTCCCTGCTGCCTCTGTTTGGCTTCCCTAGAAACAGGCCCCTGATGCAAGGATTGGGGGTGAACACAGGAAACCTGGGGAGGAGAGAAGGGGTGTCAAGCAGGTACGGGGTGTGTATCCACCGCTCCCCTTCTGTCTCTGGCTCAGGGCTGGGGACATCAGCCCTCCCCCCCACTTCTGGCTCTTAGTCACGTGCTCCGAAGTGCTCCCAGATGCAGCCCGGCCCTGCAGGGTTTCTCTGCCTTTTCGCATGGCTGTTCCAGGGTCTCTTTGGCTGCGTGAGCCCACCCAGACGCCTGCAGCCGGCTGTGTGTACACTCGGTGTGCCAGTGTGTGTTTATCTGTCGTGCATGTGTCTGCGTCTGTATTTATCTGGCGCGAGTGTGCTTATGTTTGTTTTTTCCTTCTGCTCCGTCTCCGGGAACGTGGGAGAATCTTCTGCTTTTAATCAGGGGCCAGGGAACCTTCTTTCTGCCACATCAGCAACGGTGTTATTCTCGAGGCCCAACGGAAGTGACTTCTGCCCTCTTCAAGGTCAGAATCAAGGTGCTCTGCCCCGGAGGCCTCCCAAGGGGAGCAGCAAAGTTCTGCCTGCTGCTTGTGTGCCCAAGAGGGAAACTGAGGCACGAGGCACTGCCGGCAGCCAGGGAAAGGAAGTCGACTCCCACTGGAAGCCAGTGATGTGCAAAATCATGCAGACATGCTTGATGATTTCCCCCACCTGCTGTGTATAAGGAAAGGAATTCTTGTTCCCGTCTACAGGCGAGGAAATTGAGGCTGGGGTAAGGCCCAGAGCTCATGCGGAAGCAAGAGGCTCTCAAGTCTCCTAGGTCCACGTCTTTGTTTTCTTCAAATGGCAACTGCTCTTGGCCACACACGGTGGTTCACGCTTGTCATCCCAGCACTTTGAGAGGTTGAGGCGGGAGGATTGCTTGAGCCCAGAAGTTCAAGTCCAGCCCGGGCAACATAGAGAGACCCCATCTCTACAAAATATTTTAGACATTAGCCGTGCGTGGTGGAAGGGCTTGTAGTTCCAGGTACTCGGGAGGCTGAGGAGGGAGGATCACTTGAGCCCAGGAGGTCAGGGCTGTGGAGAGCTGTGATCCTGCCACTGCACTCCAGTCTGGGTGACAGAGGGGGACCTCAACTCAAAAGAGAAAGAATAAAACCAAGTGCACAGTGAGCACTGGCTTCAGTCAGAGGGGAAAGAAAAGCTGCCGTTGTGCTAAAGCTTAGAGGTGTGGGGTTCCAGCAAAAGCAAGTTCTACCCAATAAAGGTTCACTTTTGTCACATAAAGGGACTCCCACTGCACTTGTGATTGGTCTCTGGTTTCCTTAAAAGCTATGCTGAAGTCCTAACCCCTGGTACTTTGACAGTGAACTTACTTGGAAACAGGACCTTTGGAGAGCTAAAGGCAGTTAAGTTAAAACGACGTCTGAGGCGGGAGGAACCCCTGAGCCCAGGAGGTCAAGGCTACAGTGAGGTATGATCATGCCACTGCATCCCAGCCTGGGCAACAGAGCCAGACCTCATCTCTAAAAATATAAATAATGATACAAATAACAAGGCAAGGCACCATGGCTGACACCTGTAATTTCAGCACTTTGGGAGGACGAGACGGGAGGATCCTTTGAGCCAGGAGTTGAAGACCAGCTTGGGCAACATAGAGAGACCCCATCTCTACAAAAAAACCCAACTAATTAACTGGGGGTGGTGGCACGCACCTGTAGTCCCAGCTACTCAGGAGGCTGAGGTGGGCAGATCATCTGAACCCAGGAGGTCAAGGCTGTGGTGGCTGTGAGAGTGCCACTGCACTCTGGCCTGGGTGACAGAGTGAGACCCTGATCTAAAACCAAAAAACAAATGGCAGCTGTTCCTGAAACTCGGCAGGACTGTTGAGCCTCATTCGTGCCTCAGTTTCCCCTCCTGATCACCATGACTCCTTCCCTGCCAGCCCCGGGCGGATCAGCCCTGAGGCATCTGAATCATCCATGTTGCTTGGCAAGGTGCCGGGTTTCTCCTGTTTCCCTCTGTAGAGACTCCAGGCCCAGGGGCCCGACTGACTCTATGAACACAGATATTAATTACCATTAATTAATAATCCCCTGTGTGGTTCCGGCAAATCCTTGAGCCCTGAAAGACCCAGACGCTGACTTGGGTCCCTGATGCGTGGCAGTTGGGACATGGCCCAGGAGCAGGGACTATGGCTGGCACCACGTACAGGGTCCTAACCACCCTGGTCCACACCTGTGGACCCTGCATCTGTGGCTTTTTTTGTTTTTGTTTTTTTGGGTATTTTTTTGAGTTGGAGACTCACTCCGTTGCCCAGACTGGAGTGCATTGGCCGCTCCTGGCCACCGCAGCCTCGACCTGCTGGGCTCCGGCGATCCTTCTGCCTCAGCCTTCCAAGTAGCGGGAACTGCAGGCGCGGGCTACCACACCCGCCTAATTTTTTGATTTATTGTAGAGATGAGGTCTCGCCAAATTGCCCAGGCGGGTCTCGAACCCGCTGGCTCAGGCAATTCACTCACCTCAGCCTCCCAAAGCGCTGGGATTACAGGCTGAGCCACAGAGCCCGGTTGTGATACCCTTTGGACTGAAGGAGACCCTTGTGCCACCAGCCAGGAGATGGAGCCCGTGGTCCCCCAGAGGGTCGCTTGGTTGGACAGAGGCTCAAGACCCTCGTCTGGCACCCACCGACCTTAGGCAAATTGCCTACCTGCTCTTTGCCTCAGTTTCCCCACCTATAGCCCAAGGATAACCTCTGCCTTGCAGGGTTGTTGGAATAAGTAAATATGTTTCAGGTCACATCCACATAAGGGTGCGGTGGCTGCTGTGACCGGCTCTGCCTCTTACCAGCTGTGTGACCTGTGTGCAGGGACTTGCCATACCTGGGTATCCGTTCTCCTGTCTGTAAAATGGGCCTATACTGGCACAGGCCTCATGGGATTGAAGCAAAAGTCAGATCAAGTTGTGTCCATGAGATGCTTACAACCGTGCGGGGCATGTTCTAAGTTCACAATGAGACCAGGTGTGGCAGCTCACACTTGTAATCCCAGCAGTTTAAGAGGCAGAGGCAGAAGGATCGCTTGAGTCCAGGAGTTGGGGACCAGCCTGAGCAACATAGCAAGACCTCATCTTTACACAAAAATCAACAAATTAGCCGGGTGTGGTGGCATGCACCTGTAGTCCCAGCCACTCAGGAGGCTGAGTCAGGCGGATCATCTGAGTCCAGGAGATAGAGGCTGTGGTGAGCTGTGATCCTGCCACTGCACGCCAGCCTGGGTGACAGAATGAGACCCCAACCCCCAAAATAAAGAACAAAACTAGCCGGGCTCGGTGACTCAGCCTTTAACCCCGCGCCTTTGGGAGGTTGAGGTGAGTAGATTGCCTGAGCCCGTGGGTTCGAGACCCGCCTGGGCAGTGAGACCTCATCTCTACAATAAATCAAAAAATC
>NW_007251390.1:17419-19587 GCF_000164805.1 Carlito syrichta | reverse complement strand
AAAAAAAAAAAAAAAGAACAAAACCAAGTGCACAGTGAGCACTGGCTTCAGTCAGAGGGGAAAGAAAAGCTGCCGTTGTGCTAAAGCTTGGAGGTGTGGGGTTCCAGCAAAAGCAAGTTCTGCCCAATAAAGTTTCACTTTTGTCTCATAAAGGGACTCCCACTGCACTTGTGATTGGTCTCTGGTTCCCTCAAAAGCTATGCTGAAGTCCTAACCCCTGGTACCTTGACAGTGAACTTACTTGGAAACAGGACCTTTGGAGAGCTAAAGCCCAGTTAAGTTAAAACGAGGTCTGAGGCGGGAGGAACCCCTGAGCCCAGGAGGTCAAGGCTACAGTGGGCTATGATTTTGCCACTGCACCCTCGCCTGGGCAATAGAGCTAGACCTCATCTCTAAAAATATAAATAATAATACAAATAACAAGGCCAGGTGCCATGGCTGACACCTGTAATCTCAACTCTTTAGGAGGCTGAGGCAGGAGGATCACTTGAGCCAGGAGTTGGAGATCAGCCTGGACAACATAGCAAGACCCCATCTCTACAAAAATCAAAAAGTAGCCAGGCAGGGTGGCTCACACCTGTAATCCCAGCACTTTGGGAGGCGGAGGTAAGAGGATTGTCTGAGCCTACAGGTTTAGGCCAGCCTGGGCAACTTGGCGAGACCTCCTTTCTACAATAAAACAAAAAATTAGCTGGACGTGGTGGCATATGCCTATGCTTCCAGCTACTTGGAAGGGTGAAGTGGAAGGATCACCTGAACCCAGCAGGTCAAGGCTGCGGTGGCTATGAGGGTGCCAGGGTGGATGACACAGAGAGATTTCGGCTAAAAAAAAAAAAATCGCCGGACTCGGTGGCTCAGCCTGTAATCCTGCACCTTGGGAGGCTGAGGTGAATGGATTGCCTGAGCCCGCGGGTTCGAGACCCGCCTGGGCAACTTGGTGAGACCTCATCTCTACAATAAATCAAAAATGAGCCGGGCGTGGTAGCGTGCGCCTGTATTTCCAGCTACTTGGAAGGCTGAGGCGGAAGGATCGCCGGAGCCCAGCAGGTCGAGGCTGCGGTGGCCGGGAGCGGCCACTGCACTCCAATCTGGGCAACAAAGTGAGACTCCAACTCAAAAAAATCCAAAAATCAGCAGGGAGTGGTTCTATGCACCTGTAGTCCCAGCTACTTGGGAGACTGAGGTGGGAGGATCATCTGAGTCCAGGAGGTTGAGGCTGCGAAGAGCCGTGATTGTGCCACTGCCCTCCAGCCTGGGCAACCGAGTGAGACTCCACTAAAAAAAAAAATCGCAGAGCAGGTTCAAACGGGTCGGTGGGGAGGGGCAGAGAAGACCAGAGCAGGTGAAGATAAGGTGGGAGGGGAGGCTGTGGGCGAAGGATCCTCACACTGGGCTTGGCACCCAGTAGGCGCCTAACCAATGTTCTGTTGCTTCCCCTCTGGTCCAGGGGGAGGAAGAGAGAGAGGGAGAGATGCCTGGGCGGAATGGCGCCAGGCAGGGGAGCCAGCACTGGTAATGATGTAATGAAGCTGCAAAGTAATGGGCCCTTCTCTCTGGGAGGCGGTGAGACTCTAATTAGAATGAAAATGCGGTTTAATGAGGATGAAAACGGTGATTGTGCCGGGCAGCACCACAGTCCAGAAGTCCCACTCTCCCTCGGGGCACTGTCCTGGCCTCCGAGAGGCTGGGCCTGGGTGAAACATACTCCAAGGGGCTGGGAAGGCCAGGGAGTGGGGGAGGGATTGTCAGTGCCTCAGTATCCCCCTAAAAGGTCCTCCCAGAAGGAGCCTGTGCAGAGGCCCACCTGCCTCTGGGACCGGTTCCAGGTGCCCAGAGATGTGTTTCCATCCCAGACCTTATTCCCAATAATAAGAGGGCCAACACCTGGGGTGGTGGTGCACACCTGTAATCCCAGAACATTGGGAGGCTGAGGTAGAAGGATTGCTTGAGCCCAGGAGTTTGAGACCAGTCTGGGCAACATAGGGAGACCCTCTTCTCTTAAATATATATATATTAGCCGGGCTCAGTGGCTCAGCCTGTCATCCCGTACCTTTGGGAGGCTGAGGTGAGTGGATTGCCTGAGCCCACGGGTTCGAGACCTGCCTGGGCAACTTGGTGAGACCTCATCTCTACAATAAATCAAAAACTTAGCTGGGTGTGGTAGCATG
>NW_007251390.1:7563-17399 GCF_000164805.1 Carlito syrichta | reverse complement strand
GCCTGTAATTCCGGCTACTCGGAAGGCTGAGGCGGAAGGATCGCCGGAGCCCAGCAGGTCGAGGCTGCGGTGGCCGGGAGCAGCCACTGCACTCCAGTTTGGGCGACAGGGTGAGACTCCAACTCAATATATATATATATTTTTTTTTTAATTAGCTGGGTGTGGTGGTTCCTGTAATCCCAGCTACTCAGGAGGCTGAGGTGAGAGGATCACTTGAGTGCAGGAGTTGAAGGTTGCAGTGAGCTAGGAGTATGCCACTGCACTCCAGCCTAGGCTACAGAATGAGAATTTGTCTCTAAAAATAAATAAAATAGTATACCCAACAGTGGAACCGAATCAATGATGTTGTTTGTTTGTTTGTTTATCAGTGGGAGTCGCACTCTGTCGCTCAGGCTGGAGTAAAGTGGCATGCTCATGGTCACCACAGCCTCGACCTGCTGGGCTCAGGTGATCCGTCCACCTCAGCCTTCCGAGTAGCTGGAGCCACAGGCATGCACCACAATGCCTGGCAAATTTTTAAGTTTATTGAAGAGATGAGGTCTCGCCAAGTTGCCCAGGCGGGTCTCGAACCTCTGGGCTCAGGCAATCCTCTCGCCTCCACCTCCCAAAGTGCTGGGATTATAGGTGTGAGCCACAAGCCCAGTTGATGTTGTTTATTAAGTATCCACGCAGTGCCAGGAACTCAGCAGATCGGTCCGTTGATTCTAACTCAGACAATCCTTAAAACCATCCCCATTTTACAGATGGGGATACTGAGGCACAGGGAAACTAAGGGCCCTAGTAGAAATATGTTAAAGAGTGAATGAAGGCTGGCATGGTGGCTCACAACTGTAATTCCAGCGCTTTGGGAGGCCGAGGCCAGAGGATTGCTCAAGTTCAAGAGCTCAAGACCAGCCTGGGCAACATAGTTAGACCTTATCTCTACAAAAAAAAATAATAATTAGCAGGACATAGTGCTGTGTGCCTGTGTCCCCAGCTACTCAGGAGGCTGAGGTGGGAGGATCACCTGAGCCCAGGAGATCGAGACCGCGGTGAGCCGTGATCGTGCCACCGCACTCCAGCCTGGGTCACAGAGCGAGATTCTGTCTCAAAAAACAAACTGACAAAAGAGTGGATGAGAAAGGTGGGGCCCAGTAGCCAAAGGTCTGCTTCTCTCCTCAGCAGACAGATGCTGAGGGCTTCAAGGAGTTGTCAGCCCTGGAGGCCAGGTTACCGTTTCCTCACTTTTTCGGTACCTCATCCTCTATATTAGGAAGTGGGTGTGGCCAGATTTACCAGTCCCTCTTTTTTTTTTTGAGTTGAAGTCTCATCTGTCACCCAGGCTGGAGTGCAGTGGCACACTCACGGCCACCGCAGCCTTGACCTGCTGGGCTCTGGCGATCCTTCCGCCTCAGCCTTCCGAGTAGCCAGAACTACAGGCGTGCACTACCATGCCCGGCTAATTTTTTGTTTATTGTAGAGACGAGTTCTCGCCAAGTTGCCTGGTCGGGTCTCGAACCCTCGGGCTCAGGCAATCCACTCGCCTTGGCCTACCAAAGCGTGGGCTTACAGGTTGAGCCACTGATCCCGGCCACCATCTCCTCTTAAACCAGAGGAAACAGAAGCTGAGTAGTAGTAGTGGGCTGCAGAACCAGGACACAAAGCCCAAGCTCCTGCCTCCCAGGCCTGAGCTTTCTTGCCGTGGAAAAGTGAGGTTCTTCAAGTGTTGGTCTGGATAAGAGTGAGGTGTGAGCCTGAGCAACAACAAAACCTCATCTCTACACACACACACATACATACGCAAAATCGGCTGGGTGGCTTGTGCCTGTAGTCCTAGCTACCTGGGAGGCTGTGGTGAAAGGATTGCCTGAGCCCCAGAGGTCAAGGCTGCTGTGAGCCACAATTGCAGTGATCATACCACTACACTCCAGTCTGGGCAACAGAGTTAGACCCCGACTCACGAAAAAAAAAATAGAAGAGTGAGATTTGTAAGACCACAAGGTCTACACTTTTACTTCTGAGAGGCACTGCAAGTAAAATGCAACCTGTAGTGAGGACTTTTCAGGACAGAAACATTCACTGGGGCCAGGTAGGCAGTAAAAGCAGACCTGTCTAGACTTCCAAAGTGATCCCAGAATAAGGGAGAGTCAATTGTTTGCCACATATATGGCAGACAAAGTATTAAGAGCCTTAATAAGCTGGGCTCGATAGCTCAGCCTATAATCCCGCGCCTTTGGGAGGCTGAGGTGAGTGGATTGCCTGAGCCCGCAAGTTCAAGATCCACCTGGGCAATTTGGCGAGACCTTATCTCTACAATAAATCAAAAACTAGCCGGGTGTGGTAGCGTGTGCCTATAGTCCCAGCTACTCGGAAGGCTGAGACGGAAGGATCGCCGGAGCCCAGCGAGTTGAGGTTGCGGTGGCCGGGAGCGGCCACTGCACTCCAGTCTGGGTGACAGAGTGAGACTCCGACTCAAAAAAAAAAAAAGAGAGAGAGCCTTAATATACCAAAAGCACTTATGAATCAATAACAAAAAAGACAAACATCCCTGGCGTGAAATTGGCACAGGACATGAATAGGGGTTTCACAAAGGAACAATCAAAATTCAGCAAACCTCTATAAAGATGCTCTGTTTAACCATTCATCAGCTACAGGGTCACTTTTACTTGGCAAGCTTATCAGTGTATGTGAGTTTTGGGGATGCACACTCAGGCATGGTCGTGGGAGTGTAAACTGGTCCAGCTTTCCTGGGGGGCAGCCTAGATACTAGTATCAAACCTTTCAATGTGTGAGCTCTCTGACCCAGTGAGTTCACCTCTAGGAATTTATTTCAGGGAGATAGCCAGTTAAATGGGCAAAGAACTATAAAGAGTAACTAACACAGGGTAGTTAAGAGCCCTGGAGCCAGCCAGGGTTCAAATCCTGGCTCCACTACCTTCAAGCTGTGTGGCCTTGGTCACATGACTTAATGTCACAGGGGCCTGACTTTCTCACCTGTACGATGGGCGTCTCAGGAGGATTCCTGAAGCAAGTACGTGAAATGGCTAGTGAGCCTCTTACCAAGCACATAGTAGGTGCTTGTTCTTTTTTTTTTTTTTTTTGAGTTGGAGTCTCACTCGGTCGCCCAGACTGGAGTGCAGTGGCCGCTCCCGGCCACCGCAGCCTCGACCTGCTGGGCTCCGGCGATCCTTCCGCCTCAGCCTTCCGAGTAGCCGGAATTACAGGTACGTGCTACCACGCCCAACTGATTTTTTGATTTATTGTAGAGATGAGGTCTCGCTGCCCAGGCGGGTCTCAAACCCGCAGGCTCAGGCAATCCACTCACCTCAGCCTCCCAAAGGCACAGGATGACAGGCTGAGCCACCGAGCCCGGCTGGTGCTTGTTCTTAGTGTCATCATGATGAAAAGTTCTAAAAGAATCAGGAAACAGCAGAGGTACCACTCCTGGGGGCTAGCTATGTGCATCGCAGAAAACCAAAGTGAGGCTGGGCTCGGAGGCTCATGTCTGTAATCCCAGCAGTTTGGGAGGCCAAGGTAGGAGGATCGCTGGAGACCAGGAGTTCAAGAAAAGTCCTGGGTAACAAAGCAAGACCTCAGCTCTACAAAAACAAAATAATTAGCTAGATGTGGTGGTGCCTGCCTGTCATCCTAGCTACTCAGGAGGCTACTCGGGAGGATCGCTTGAGCCCAGGAGTTTGATGCCGCAGTGAGCTATGGTCACACCACTGCACTCCAGCCTGGGCGACAAGAGTGAGGCTCCAACTCAAAAAAAAAGAAAAAGAAAAAAATAATGTCTTTTGCAGCAACATGAATGGAGCTGGAGGCCATTGTCTTAAGTGAAGTAACTCAGAAACATGTTCTTACGCATAAGTGGGAGCTACAAAGTGTGCACACATGGACAGAGTGTGGAATCATGGACAGTGGGGACTCGGAAGGGTGGGGGGACATGGTACATGTGCAATGTACAATGGACATTATTTGGGTGATGGATGCACCAACGCCTCGAATTCACCACTCCACAATCTGTGCATGTAACAAAACTGCACTTTTGTTTTTGTAGTGTGGGGTCTCACTCTGTCACCCAGGCTGGAGTGCAGTGGCACAATCACGGCTCTCTGCAGCCTCGACCTCCTGCACTCAGGCAATCCTCCTACCTCAGCCTCCCGAGTAGCTGAGACTACAGATGCACACCACATCCTCAGCTATTTTTTTTTTGGTAGAGATGAATTCTCACTATGTTGCCCAGGCTGGTCTAGAACTCTTGGGCTCAAGCGATTCTCCCGCCTCAGCCTCCCGAAGTGCTGGGATTACAGTTGTGAGCCACTGTGCCTGCCTTATCCCAAACCCTTAAAAAAGCTCAGAGTCACCTGTTCCGGACCACCACATTTTTAGTTGGTTGCATCAGGATTTGAACTCTTCTCCTTCTTTCCAATGCCAGAACCCGTACCATCAATCAGGACTGCCCTCTCCTCCAGCTGGTTCCAGATATGGTGCCTGATGTCTCAGTGCATCGTCTGGGTCACCAAGTCTGCTTGCGAGCAGACCAGCTACCAGGAGAAACCCTGGGGAAGATGGAAGCAACTAGTTTATTGAGCAACTACTGTGTGACACTCGAAGGGGCTCAGAGAGACAGTGCTACATGTCAGTCAACACACGACACATGCTCCTTATAGTGGGTCCAAATGTGTCCCCCAAAAAGACATGTCCAAGTCCTCACCCTTGGAATCTGTGAAGGTGATTTATTTGGAGAAAGGACTTTTTTTTTTAAGTTGGAGTCCCCCCCTCTGTCACCCAGGCTGGAGTGCAGTGGCACAATCACAGCCCACTGCAGCCTCAACCTGCTGGGCTCAGGTGATCCTCCCGCCTCAGCCTCCCAAGTAACTGGGACTATAGGCAGCCGCCACTGCACCTGGCTAATGTTTGTATTTTTTGTAGAGATAAGGTCTTGCTATGTAGCCCAGGTTGGTCTCAAACTCCTGGGTTCAAGGAATCCTCCTGCCTCGGCCTCCCAAAGTGCTAGGATTACAGGCATGAGCCACAGTACCTGGCCTCAGAAAGGATCTTTGCCCATGTAAAGAAGTGAAGGATCTTGAGATGAGGTCAGCCTAGATTAACTGCGAGGGCCCTAAATCCAAAGACAAGAGTCCTTACACAAGACGGAAGAGGAGGAGTCACAGACTGCACACCGGGGGAGAAGGCCAAAGACTGGGCCAACACGCCCCCAAACCAAGACATGCCTGCAGACACCAGAGCTGGAAGAGGCTGGAAGCATCCTCCCCCAGAGCCTTCATGGGGAGCACAGCCCTGCAGACACCCGGGTCTCTGGCCTCAGAGCTGGGAGAGCAGTTTCTGTTGTTTCAAGCCACCCGGTTTGTGATTCTTTGCCAGAGCAGCCTGGGAAACCACTACAGCCTCCTCCCACATCATAGATAATGTCAGATGCACAGGAAAGTTGAAGGAACTGGCCAGTGTGTGACATGTGAATTGGCTAATTCTGTCCATCTCTCTGTCTGTCCATTCGTCCCCCTTATTTGTAAATACCTTTCCCCTGCCTCTTCCCCATTTAATTTATCACAGCAGTCAAAGAGTTTTTTTTGTTGTTTTTTTTTTTTAGTCGGGGTCTCACTCTGTCGCCCAGGCTGGAGAGCAGTATCACGATCATGGCTCACCACAGCCTCGACCTCCTGGGCTCAGGCGACTCTCCCACCTCAGTATCCCAAGTAGCTGGGACTATAGGCATGCACCACAGCACCCAGCTAATTTTTAAATTTTTTTGTAGAGACGAGGTCTCACTACATTGCCCAGGCTGCTCTCGAACTCCTGGGCTCAAGAAATTCTCCTGCTTCAGCCTCCCAAAAGTGCTGGAATTATAGGCATGAGCCATCATGCCCAATCGGGCTCTTGGAAAATTTAAAATGACACATGTGTCCCCACATTTGTGAGTGGCATCATAATTCTGTTGGTCGCAGCTGGTCTAGGATATGAGGGCTTTGGCTGGTTCTCGTCTATGGCCTTGCAAACAGTAGGCGCTCAGCAAATATTTGTTGAGTGAGTGGTGAACCCAAGCCTGAATAGCACCCAAAAGGTGGCTCTAAGGGGCCATGTAGACTTTTCCCAGAGCCTTCCATGCACCTGGTGACTATTTTATTTCATTTATTTTTTAATTTAAATAGAAATGAGTTCTCACTATGCTGCCCAGGCTGGTCCCAAACTCCTGGGCTCGAGAAATCCTCCCGCCTCGGCCTTTCAAAGTGCTGGGATTACAGATGTGAGACACTGCACCCGGTCTTATTTTTATATTTTTATTTTTTTGAGTCGGAGTCTGATTCTGTCACACAGGCTGGAGTGCACTGGCAAGCTCGCAGCCACCGCAGCCTTGACCTGCTGGGTTCAGAAGCTCCTTCCGCCTCAGCCCTCCAAGTAGCTGGATCTACAGGCACGTGCCACCACGCCTGACTAATTTTTTTACGTATTGTAGAGAGGAGGTCTCGCCGTGTTGCTCAGGCTGGTCTCCAACCCCTGGGCTCAGGCAATCCTCTCGCCTCGGCCTCCCAAAGTGCTGGGACGACAGGCGTGAGCCACTGGGCCCAGCTATTTTTATTATTTTAGAGACGGGTCCAGCTTGTCACCCAGGCTGGAGTGCAGTGGAGCGATCATAGGTCACTGCAGCCTCCAACTCCCGGGCTCAGGCGATCCTCGGGCCTCAGCCTCTCACAGCCCTGGGATGTGGGAGGGGGGGCGTTGTGCCCAGCTGCCGGCTCCTCCCGAAGGGGGAAAAACAGTCACAGACGTCCAGCCTGCAGACGCGGCTGCCTGGGTGCCCCCGCCAGCCTCGGGGTCCAGGGGCATCTCGGCGGCCGGGGACAGCTGGGATGAAGGAGGAGGGGTCTGCGGCAAGCGCAACCGGAGCCGGGGGCGGGGTTGCAGAGGGCAGCTCCCCCGGCCGGGGGTCCCCTCCTGGGGGCTGGGCTGGCGGGAACAGGCCGGGCTGCCGGGCAGGCAGGGCTGGAGCCGGGGAGTCTGCTATCGACCGCGGGCGGCGAGAGGGAGGCTTTTCGATCTGCCACCCAGGGCGGAGGGCGAGGCTGGGGAGGCCAGGGGGCTTCCCTCTCACCCCCGCCTGCCACCCACGGGCAAGGCCTGCAGACTCAGCCTCTTCTGAGGCCGAAATCCAGCGTCTCCTCACCTCGCTGTCCTCACACCTGGGTTGGAATTTCTTTTTTTTTCTTTTCCCTTTTCTTTTCCTTGAGATGGGGGTCTCACTATGTCCCCAGGCTGGAGTGCAGAGGCGCGATCACACCTCACTGCAGCCCTGGACTCCTGGGCTAAAGCGATTCTCCTGCCTCAGCCTCCGGGGTAGCTGGGAACACAGGCGTGCACCACCACATCCGGCTAATTTTTTTTTTGTTTAAACAAATATCTTACTTTGTTGCCCAAGTTGGTCTCAAACTCCTGGGCTCAAACAATCCTCCTGCCTCAGCCTCCCAAAGTGCTGGGATTACTGACGTGAGCTCCACCTGGAATTACTATCCCTGAAGTTTATATGTATGTATGTATGTATGTATGTATGTATGTATTTAGAGTAGGGGTCTCACTCTGTCACCCAGGTTGGAGTGCAATGGCGTACTCACAGCCACTGCAGCCTTGACCTGCTGGACTCAGGCGATCCTTCCACCTTAGTCTTCCAAGTAGCTGGAACCACAGACATGTGCCACCATGCCCAGTTGATTTTTCGATTTATTATAGAGACGAGGTCTTGCCATGTTGCCCAGGCTAGTCTCAAGCCCCTGGGCTCAAGCAATCCTTTTGCCTTTGTCTTCCAAAGTGCTAGGATGACAGGCATGAGCCACTGTGCCCGGCCCCTGGAACTTGATTAAGGAATGCTTTAAATCCAGTGAGATCCCATGCCTGGTGTATTACTTGTATGCACACCCTGGGCCCCCACCCCATCAAAGCATGAAATATTCCCATTCAGAAGGCCCAGAAGTCAGTGTCTTCATGCATTCTCCCACCTGCTACTACTCTTCTGATTTCTTTCTTCCTCTTCCATTCATGCATTCATTCTGAGTCAGAGTCTTATTCTATCGCCCAGGCTGCAGTGCTGTGGCATGATCACAGCTCACCGCAGCCTCAACCTGCTAGGCTCAGGAGATCCTTCTGCCTCAGCCTCCTGAGTAGCTGGGACTACAAACGTATCCACCGTGCGTGGCTAATTTTTTTTTTTTGAGTTGGAGTCTCACTCTGTCACCCAGGCTGCAGTACAGTAGCACACTGATGGCTACCGCAGCCTCAACCTACTGGGCTCAGAAGATCCTTCCACCTCAGTCTTCCAAGTAGCTGGAGCTACAGACATGTGCCATTATGCCCGGCTAATTTTTTTTTTTTTATTGTAGAAATGAGGGCTCACCAAATTGCCCAGGCTGGTCTTGAACCTGTGGGATCAGGCAATCCTCTCACCTAAGCCTCAGTGCTGGGATCATAGGCGTGAGCCACTACTCCTGGCTGTGTGGCTTATTTTTTTTTTTTTTTGAGTTGGAGTCTCGCTCTGTCGCCCAGACTGGAGTGCAGTGGTACGCTCCTGGTCACCGCAGCCTGGACCTGCTGGGCTCCGACGATCCTTCTGCCTCAGCCTTCCAAGTAGCTGGAACTACAGGCGTGCGCTACCACGCCCAGCTAATTTTTTTGATTTTATTGTAAAGATGAGGTCTTGCCAAGTTGCCTAGGCGGGTCTCGAACCCATGGACTCAGGCAATCCACTCACCTCAGCCTCCCAAAGTGCTGAGATTACAGGCTGAGCCACTGAGCCCGACTTGTGTGGCTAATTTTAAAAAATATTTTGTAGAGACAGAGTCTCACTATGTTGCCCAGGCTGGTCTTGAACTCCTGAGCTCAGGAAGTCCTCAGTCTCTCAAAGTGCTGAGATTACAGGCACATGTAAGGCTAATTTTTAATTTATTTTTTAAAAAATTGTTTGTAGAGAGTAGGTCTTGCTATATTGCTCAGGCTGGTCTCAAACTTCTGGGCTCAAGCAATCCTCCTGCCTCAGCCTCCCAAAGCACTGGGATGGCAGGGGTAATATCTTCTCAGCATTGCAGGAATTTTTCAGGGTCAGGAAATTCTCCTTCTGACCAAATACAGAATCAGGAAGCACTCGCCCATGTCTGCTGCAGATCAGACTAAGAGAGCTAGGGCAAACAGCTGGTGCTCACCACCTGGGGCCCTCTCATCCCTTGTGCAGTGGCCTCAGGGCAGCCTGGATGGGCAGGGTGTCTCGGAGCCTGCATCGGGGGTGACGGGGGAGTCATCAGCCCTGGGACATTGTCCTACTGAATCCCACCTTTGAGGGGCTTCTGACAACTGTTCTCCCGCACCCCACCCATAGGTATATCAATCCCTGCATGGAGCCCAGAAGAAGCCCTTACAGCCCCTACCCTTGACCTGCAGGTGAGTGGAGAGACCAGCCCCCTTCAGGAAGGTTCTGAATGCCCTGGGGCGCTCACTGGCCAGTCATGTGCCGAATAATTTTCCCATTAATCCTATTAGGGACTGAATGATACCCCACTCCCCAATTTCGTATGTTGAAGCCCTAACCCCCAGTGTGATTATATTGGAACATAGGCCTTTAAGGAGGTAAAGTTAAACGAGGCCATCAGGGTGGGGCCCCAGTCCAGTAGGACTGGTGTCCTCGTAAGGGAAAGAGACTGAGAGGGAGCACGGATTCAGGACGACTGGGACCTATGCTCCTGGGAAAAACAAAGATTAATAAAGTAAGAGGAAGAGACACAAGATCTCTCTCTTTCTCTCCACCTTCCCCCTCCCCCCAAACACACACACACACACACACACACACACACACA
>NW_007251390.1:3296-7004 GCF_000164805.1 Carlito syrichta | reverse complement strand
TTTTTTTTTTTTTTTTTTTTTTGAGTCAGTGTCTCACTCCATCACCCAGGCTAGAGTGCAGTGGCATGCTCATGGCCACTCCAGTGTTGACCTACTGGGCTCCGGCAATCCTTCCACCTCAGCCTTCCAAGTAGCCAGAACTACAGGTGTCCATTATGATGCCCAGCTAATTTTTGATTTATTGTAGACACAAAGTCTCTCCAAGTTACCCAGGCTGGTCTCAAACCCATGGGCTCAGGCAATCCTCTCGCCTCTGTCTCCCAAAGTGCTGGGATTGCAGATTGAGCCACTGAGCCCGGCTGGAGTGCAGTGGCACACTTGTGGCTATTGCAGCCTCAACCTGCTGGGCTCAGGTGATCCTTCCACCTCAGCCTTCCAAGTAGCTAGAATTAGAGGCATGTAACACCACGCCTGGCTAACTTTTTGATTTATTGTAGAGATGACGTCTCACCTAGTTTTCCGGACTGGTCGCAAATCCCTGGACACAGGCAATCTTCTCACCTCCACCTCCCAAAGTGCTGGGATGACAGGCGTGAGCCACCACGCACAACAATTTTTTTAATATTTCATTTTTAGAGATGGGATCTCATTATGTTGCTCAGGCCAATCTCAAAGTCCTGGCCTTGAGCAATGCTCCCACCTCAGCTTCCCAAATTGTTGGGATGACAGGCATGAGCCACCGCACCTGGCCAAGAGCCAGTATTTTCTATTCTTTTCTTTTCTTTGAGTTGGAGTCTCACTCCTTCGCCCAGGCTGAGATGCAGGAGCACGTAGGCTCACGGCCACCCCAGCGTCGACCCTCTGGGCTCCGGCGATCCTTCCGCCTCTCCCTTCCAAATAGCTCAGCTAATTTTTGATTTATTGTAGACACAAAGTCTCTCCAAGTTGCCTGGGCTGGTCTCGAACCCACGGGCTCAGGCAATCCACTCGCCTTGGCCTCCCAAAGTGCTGGGATGGCTGAGCCACTGAGCCCGGGCAAGCCAGTATTTTCTTATGTCAGTCTGTGAGGTGTGGTTCTGCGTCAACTTGGCTGGACTGAGAGAGACTTGGATAATTGGTAAATCATTCGATCTTGTGTGTCTGTTGGAGTGTTTCTGGAAGAGATTAGCATCTGAATTAGTAGACTGAGTAGGGTAGACCCACCCACCCCAACGTAGGTGGGCAGCGTCCAATTCACTGAAGGAGAAAAACAGACCACCGAGAGAGGTGGACTCCATCCTTTGTGCTCCAGCTGGGATGTTTGTCTTCTGTCCATGGACATTGGTGGTCCTGGTTCTCAGGCCTTTGGACTCCAACTCAGGACTCACTCCACTGGCTCCCCTGGTTCTCAAACTTTGGGATTTGGACTGGTATGCCACCACTAGCTTTTCTGGGCCTCCAGCTCATTGATGGCAGATTCTGGGACTTCTCAGCCTCCATAATGATATGTGCCAATCCCTCATAAGAAATCTCCTTCTCAAGCCGGGCTCGGTGGCTCAGCCTGTCATCCCGCGCTTTGGGAGGCTGAGGTGAGTGAATCACCTGAGCCTGCGGGTTCGAGACCCGCCTGGGCAACTTGGTGAGCTCATCTCTACGATAAATCAAAAAATCAGCTGGGCGTGGTAGCGTGCACCTGTAGTTCCAGCTGCTTGGATGGCTGAGGTGGAAGGATGGCTGGAGCCCAGCAGGGCGAGGCTGCGGTGGCCGGGAGCGGCCACTGCACTCCAGTCTGGGTGACAGAGTGAGACTCCAACTCAAAAAACAAAACAAAACAAAAAAACAAAGTGAGGGGGGGCGGGACGCTCCAGGCCAGGAGATGATACCCCCAGGTCAACTGGAGCTGCGTCCGAGTGGTGAGTGGCTTACGAGAAGGCAAATGGCAGGAACAGCATCCCTCAAAAGAAGTATGCAAATGCATAAGGAACGTGTGAAAAATTGCTCTACACCGCTGCTCATCAGGGAATGCAAATTAAAACCAAACAAGACACCACCTCACCCCAGTCAGTATGGCCATTATTTAAAGAAACCAAAAATCAGACTGGGCATGGTGACTCACATCTTGAATCCCAGCACTCTAGGAGGTTGGGGTCGAGACCAGCCTGGGCAACAAAGTGAGACCTCCTCTCTACCAAATAAATAAATAAATAAAATTCTCCAGGTATGGTAGTGTGCTCCCAACTACTTGGGAGGCTGAGGCAGGAGGATTGCCAGAGCCAGGGAGGTGAAGGCTGCAGTGAGCCATGACCGTGCCACTGCACTCCAGCCTGGGTGACACCCCAACTCAAAAAATAAATAAACGAGCAAACAAATAAATAAATAATAGAAAATAGATGTTGCAGATGCTGTGAAAAAGGAACACTTATATACTGTTGATAGGAGTGTAAATTAGTACGACCTCTATGGAAATGTCAGTACGGAGATTTCTCAGAGAACGAAAAGATCTGCCATTCAACCCAGCAATCCCATGTCTAGGTATCTAACCCAAAGGAATAGAGGTTGTTATCACAAAGACACCTGCACCCACATGTTCATTGTAGCACAATTCACAATTGCTAAGATGAAGAATCAACCCAAATGCCCATCAGCTCATCACTGGATAACAGAAATGTCTATAATGAAAGAATGTGGATACATGTATATACTGATGTAATGTGGATCAGTGGATAATGAAGAAAATACACACATGCGCACACATGCACGCGCGCGTGCACACACACACACACACACACACACACACACACACACACCATGGAGTACTATTCAACCATGAAAAAGAATGAAATAATGTCTTTGCAGCAACCTGGATGGGGTGGGAGACCATCATCCTAAGTGAACTAACTCAGGAACAGAAAAACCAAACACCACATGTTCTCATTTATATAGGTAGGAGGTAAACTCGGGATCTGCAAAGGCCTGGAGAATGCTGTAACGGACGCTGGAGACTCAGAAGTGGGAGGTTGGGTAGGGACAAAAAAAACCACCTATCGGACCTTGCACAGTGGCTCATGCCTATAATCCCAGCACTTTGGGAGGTGGAGGCAAGTGGATGGCCTGAGCCCAGGGGTTTTAGACCAGCATGGACAGCATGACGAGACCCTGTCTCGACAATAAATCAATCAAAAAATTAGCTGCACGTGGTGGCACACGCCTGTGGTTCCAGCTGCTTGGAAGGCTGAGACAATCACCTGAGCCCTGCAGATCGAGGCTGTTGGGGCTGTGAGCGTGCCACTGCACTCCAGCCTGGGTGACAGAGTGAGACTTCAACTCAAACGAAACCAAAACACCTATCGGGTACAGTGTGTGCAGGTGGGTGGAGGGAACACTTAAAGCCCAGACTTCTTTGCCACCATACAATGCATCCATGGAACCCAAAACCATCTGTATTCCCCTAAGCCACTGAAATAAAGAAAAATAAAACATTTAAATGTAAATTAAAAAATCAAAGTAGGCCAGGTTCGGTGGCTCAGCCTGTAATCCCAACACTTTGGGAGGCCGAGGTGAGTGGATTGCCTGAGCCCATGGAATCGAGACCCGCCTGGGCAACTTGGTGAGACCTCATCTCTACAATAAATCAAAAAAGATCAGCTGGGCATGGTAGCGCATGCCTGTAATTCTGGTTACTCGGAAAGCTGAGGCGGAAGGATCACCAAAGCCCAACAGGTCGAGACTTGTGGTGGCCAGGAGCGGCCACTGCACTCCAGTCTGGGTGATAGAGTGAGACTCCAACTC
>NW_007251390.1:1345-2561 GCF_000164805.1 Carlito syrichta | reverse complement strand
TGCCCAGGCGGGTCTCGAACCCGCGGGCTCAGGCCATCCACTCACCTCAGCCTCCTAAAGCGCGGGATTACAGGCTGAGCCACCGAGCCCGGCGGGAGGATCATTTGAAGCCAGGAGTTCAAGACCAGCCTGGGCAGCACAGCATGACCTCATCTCTACAACAAAGTCAAAATATTAGCTGGGCATGGTGGTATGTACCTGTAGTCCCAGCTACTCTGGAGACTGAGGCAGGAGAATCCCTTGAGTCTAAGAGTTTGAGGCTGCAGTGACCGATGATTGCACCACTGCACTACAGCCTCAGGGACAGAGTGACACTCTGTCTCTAAAAGAGAAAAGATTAAGAAGGGGAAAGGAGAGGGTAGAAGCAGGAAACGGGGACTGCCATTTCTGACAGAGGGGCAGGGCAGACCCTTCCCCACCTGTTTGCACCCCTGTATCTTTGTGCCCCTGCCCCGCCCCTGTCTACCTCTCAAGTGCCACATAGGGCTTTGCCTGCCCTGAGTCTTTTTTCTCATTTCTCCCCCACCCAACTCCACTCCACTACCCTCCCCCACTGCCCAAGTCCTTCTTGAGGACCTGGCCCAGCAGCCCCGAGGTCTGTCTTGTTCCCTGGAATTGCTGCCACACAGCCATTTCTAGCCCCGAGCTCCTTCCTACCTACTTAACTCAAGTGGGCAGGGAGGGGGCCAGATACACACCCTGTGATCCAACCTTCCCCACTGTGCCTCAGTTTCCCCATCTGCTCACTCCAGCCTCTCCCGGGGGAGGCTCTGGGGAAGAGTCTCCAGACACACGAGTATGAAACAAGGCTCCTCTTCATCGTAGTGTGGGCCCAGCCCGGTGGGCCTAGGGGATTGGGAAATTCTAGATCTTCCTCAGACCAATGCCCCCGTCAACCTGGGCCCTTGAATGCTGACAATTCCTGCTGGGCTTGGACGGAGGCCACGTCCATTTTTTTTGAGTCGCTAGACGGAGGCCACGTCCAGCGACTCAAAAAAAATCTTTTTTTTTTGAGTTGGGGTCTCACTCTGTCACCCAGGCTGGAGCATATAGTCAGGCTGGAGTGTAATGGCACGACCATGGGTCACCACAGCCTCCACTTCCCGGGCTCAAGCAATGCTCTCGCCTCAGCCTTCCGAGTAACACACTCATGTTTTGATTTTTTTGGAGAGACAAGGTCTCTCTATGCTGCCCAGGCTGATCTCGAACTCCTGGG
>NW_007251390.1:0-943 GCF_000164805.1 Carlito syrichta | reverse complement strand
AGTTTCCTGCGTCTTTCTCTCCTCCCACCCCCTCCCCTTCCCCCCTCCCTGCTTCCTGAACGCCGTATTTATTTGAGTTAGAAAAATAATGAGGTCCCCAAGGTCGTACACAACACATCGGCTTTCTAATCAAAGTGTGGCTCTGGAATTAAAAATATATAGGAAGCCATGTGTTTGTGCACGTGCCGCCAGCCGTGGACGCGAAACGCACTCATGGACACCACCCAGGCCCCCTCCCCCAGACGGGCTTCCGGGGAGGGATATAATTAGTGCTTTTCCAGCAAAGTCTCTAGGGAGGAGAATGGAGTTGGCTTGCCCACAGTCCTCACCAGAGGGGCTTCAGGATGGAGGGCTGCCCACTCAAAGGCAGAACTGAAGGGCCAGATCCCTCCAGACTGGACGTGGCTGGGGGTGGGGTCTCAGGGAACATGGGCCCCTGGTATGGAGGCCAGGTTGGGTGGAAGACTCCCGGGGTGGACCCAGCTGAGAGGCCAACAGGCCCCAATTAACAAAAAAATAGAGGCAGCTTCTCACTCTGGGGCCCAGGCTAGAGGCCCAGGCTAGAGTGCGTGGTGTGATCATCGCTCACTGTGGCCTGGAACTCCTGGGCTCAAGCGATCTTCCTGCCTCAGCCTCCCAACTTGCTGGAACTACAGGCGTGCACCACCACATCTGGCTAATTTTTAAAATTTTTCTAGAGATAGAGTCTCCCTATGTTGTCCAGGCTGATCTTGAACTCTGGCCTGTATACTCCTCCCTCAGCCTCTCAAGGCGCTGGGATTCCATGATTACAGGCATGAGCCACCATGCCTGGCTCTTGTTTTCTCCTTTATATATCTCTTATTGAGGCCACACAAACACACACACACATACACACACACACACACACACACACACACACATTTGTTTTTTTTTTTTCTTTTTGAGTTGGAGTCTCACTCTG
>NW_007251389.1:290227-292512 GCF_000164805.1 Carlito syrichta | reverse complement strand
AAGACAGGCCCCGCCCTCCCGGAGCATCCGAGGGAGGCGGCGGACACACCAGGACACCAAGGTGAGGATTCTCGTGCCGGCCAAAGGCCCCACAGCGAGGGACCCAGGCGCACACGGGGAACTGGGCCCAGTGTGGGCGGGGGGCAGCTTTCCGGAGCCAGGGGTGGAAGGCCAGAGCCATCCTCCGGTGGGTGTGCAGCCTCTTAATCTGTCGCCCAGGAAAGGACCAGGGACGTCTGCTGCCCCGACAGAATCAACCAGCGCTTTGAGCATCTGGAACCTTCTGGAGTTTGCTTCCATTCTTAGGAAGGACGGGCCCTCGCCAGGCCTTTGGGACACCTGCCAGGACGGGCAGCAGAACGACTGCCACCTCCCAGGACGGACGCGGGCCGCTTCTCCTGGAACGCGAACACGGGGAGACGGACCCTCTCCCCCGACGCCCTCCCCGGAGGCCACGAGGCCCCTGCCCTGGACACGTCTCCTTGTCTCAGGGAGTGAGTCACGCCGCCTCGGCCACTGCAGTGCCCCGGGCCATCGCCCACTTTTATTTGAAATGCTGATCTTTTGTTCATCTCGAATTGTTTGCATTCCTTGTTGGCCTTTATTTGTTTATTTATTTATTTGAGTCGGAGTCTCACTCCGTCGCCCAGGCCGGAGTGCAGGGCCACGCTCCCGGCCACCGCAGCCTCGACCCGCCGGGCTCCGGCGATCCTTCCGCTCAGCCTTCCAAGGAGCTGGAACTACAGGCGCGCACTACCACGCCCGGCTGATTTCTTGATGTATTGCAGAGATGACGACTTGTCAAGTTGCCCAGGCGGGTCTCGAACCCGCGGGCTCAGGCCGTCCACTCACCCCGGCCTCCCAAAGTGCTGGGATGACAGGCTTGAGCCACCACGCCCAGCTGTGGTTGGCTTTTAAACTGTTGCGGTGAAATCCTGTTTGTGGTGATTTCTGTGTTGGGGACGTGTCCTTTATTTATTTATTTTGCTTTTATTTGAGTCGGGGTCTCGCTCCGTTGCCCTGGCTGGAGTGCAGTGGCACCCTCATGGCTCACCACAGCCTTGAACACCAGGGCTCAGGCGATCCTCCTGTCTCCGTCTCCCGCGTAGCTGGGACTACAGGTGTGCACACCACCACGCTCAGCTCGTGTTTTTATTTTTTGGGGAGATGGGGTCTTGCTACGTTGTCCAGGCAGATCTCCAACTCCTGGGCTCAGGTGACCCTCCCGCCTCGGCCTCCCCGAGTGCAGGGATGCCAGGCGTGAGCCGCCACGCCCGGCCAGAGGCACGTCTTCCCATCGCGTGCTCCAGGCGAGTGGGCCTCCCGCCTCACCCGCTCACCCGGTTCCTGACCCTCATGCCATCCACGCCCTCCTCGAAGCCCACGTGTCAGGCGTGCCTTGGTGGCGGTGTCCGCCTGGGCTCCAGGACCTTCCCAGCTGCGCCCACGCACGGTCTCCCCCGGAACCGACTCCCTTGTGCTGAGTAACGTCGGAGGGAACCCATGACCGCGCCCCGGAGGGCAAACGCTCCATGCCGGCCCACGCGACGGCCCCGACCCCTGACCCGTTTGGACCCCGGCGGCAGGCTGGGGCCTGCCGGGGACCGAAAGCCGGCACTGTGGGAGCCTCTGTTTCTCCCAGCAGCCGCGGGTCTGCAAATGTCAAAGGGGGGAGGTCGAACTTTCCGTGAATCCAGGGGCCCGACAGGGGGTGAGACTCGAGCCTGCTAATGGGACCCAGGGGATGCCGGTGCCAGGGGCTGCCCAGAGGGGCGGAAGGAGGTGGCACAGGTGCCACGGTGGCAGGACTCGGAGGAATGGTGGGGACCGAGTGGCTTCCACAGCTGAGCTCGAGAGCGGGGAGTGGGCGGGGAGACCGGTTTCTCGTAGAAAAGGGAGTCGGGCAGCCCCAGTGAGGGGTCCCCAGTGGGTCCCGTGCTGGAGGGGGGAGGTCCCGTCCCCCACGCCCAGGGAGGAGACTGCCCCATCACCTAGGCGAGCGTGGACGTCACCTGCTGGGAAGAGCGGGGTGGAGGGGAAAAGTGGCCCGGGGTGGCTCCGTCCAGGGGCTCCCAGCTTCTTCCCGGGGGTGTCCCCAGGCGGCCGGGCGGTACCCACGGGCCTTTTCTCTGCGCATGTGCCATCATGCACTTGCGCCCTGCCCTGTCCTGACACTTGAGACAGGTGCCTGTCATTTCCGTATTATTTTTATTGTATTATTATTATTGTTTTTGAGTCGGAGTCTCACTCTGTTGCCCAGACTGGAGTGCAGTGGCCGCTCCCGG
>NW_007251389.1:286201-290207 GCF_000164805.1 Carlito syrichta | reverse complement strand
GTCTTGAACCCGCGGGCTCAGGCAGTCCACTCACCTCAGCCTCCCAAAGGCGCGGGATTACAGGCTGAGCCACCGAGTCCAGCTTGTTGTATTATTTTTTAAGTTTTTTAGTCGGGGTCTCACTCTGTCACTGTAACTGGAGTGTGGCGGCACGATCCCCGTGACCGTAGCTCACCACAACCTCCATCTCCTGGGCTCAGACGATCGCCCTACCTCACCCTCCCGAACAGCTCGTTCTACAGGTGCGCTGCACCATACCCGGCTAATTTTTAGTAGAGACGAGGTCTTGCTGTGTTGCCCAAACTGGACTCAAACTCCTGGGCTCAAGCAGTCCTCTCGCCTGGGCCTCCCAGAGTGCCGGGATTGCAGGCACGAGCCACCGTGCTCAGCCTTATTCCCACTTTAAAATAAACCAGATGGAGCCGTGGAGGGCTCAGAGAAGTTCAGTGACTTGCCTGAAGCCACACAGCTACGAAGCAGAAAGCCACGTTGGAGGCTGCCAGGGATGGGGGGAAGGCTGTTCGTGGGTCCCCGTGTCGTGGGGGAAGGAGAAAGGCCGAGGCCCCGATGCCTGGCTGCAGAGAGAGCTCTGAAGCCCGCGGTGCCACCTGGGAGAGCCCGCCAAGACCCCAGAGGCCCAGGCAGAGTGGAAAGCCAGGCGCCTGCTTTGCAGGACGCGGTGGCCATCCAGATCGCTTCCCACGCGCCACGGTGCCCACAGCTCCCCAGGGCGGGGCATGCCTGGTATGCTTGGGGCCTGCCACGGACTCACCCCACACACAACAGGGCCTCGTGTCATCCGGTGGTCCCTGGGGGGAGTCTGTTCTGGCTCACTTTCAAGTTCCCCAGGGTGGGCGTCTCAGCCTGGAAACATGGCAGCCCACGGAGAGCTGCCTCCCTTTCAGAGAAGACAGAGGCACAGAGAGGGTGGGCGTTTTGCCCAAACTCACACAGCAGGGCCAGCTGTTAAAACTCTGGGCCGAAGCCCCTTGGTGACCACCAGGGCCTCTTGGGGGCGGGGAGCTGCACCCCCACGTGTGGTCAGAGCCCAAAGAAGAGCGGCCCACCCAGGAGAGTCAGGCATCGGCAGGAAGCCCAGAGCCATCGGCCTGGGTGTCCGGAGCGGCCCCAGTCCCGGGTCTCTCTTGGGCCAGTGTCCAACTAGGGCCCGCACTGCCAGCCGTGGGGTGCGCCCGGGAAGGGCGGTGGGCCACAGCATGCTGGACCCCCACCACACGCGCCCACAGCTGACCCGGGAGGCCCAGACGCAGGACAGGTCTTCCCGTGGTGGTGCTCTTCTGCCACTGCTGAGTTGCCCGTGGCGCGTGGAAAACACGTTTTAAGCTGGAGGCTGGTGACTGCACCCCCATGACCCGCAGCCTGTGTGTCCTTGGCGGGGCCGCCTGTGGCCTGGCCAGGGGACACCTCCCAGCCCCAGAGAACCAGATTTTTCCAGCAGCTGGCCTCGCCCGAGAGCCTCTGCATGGTGTCTTTGCTCAGTCCCCAGCGTGTGCCACAGTACCCGGTGGGCGCCGCAGACTCCCTGCCTGGACAGCACATAGACAGCAATGCCGCTCACTGTTACTGTGTCCTCCCGAGCCCACGGCCCCCAGGCCGGGCAGCTGCCTGTCTGGTCAGGGCCTGCCTGCCGGCCGCCCCCTCGGGCCCACTCGTGAGCCAGCTTTGGAGCCCCTGCCTCCGGGACAGGTGGGACGGCAGGACTCCGAGTGCCCTCAACCTGGGACCCTGGCCTCCAGTGACACGTGTCCACCTGTGTCTGGGACAGTGCCCAGTTTCCTGGTGCTGTCCGCGAAGGCATGAGAACGCTGTTTTCGGGGCCTGCAGCCCAGCATCCGGGCCTGGGACCCGGCAACTTCCCACCTTCTCCTTCCAGAACTGGCCGCCGCCGGCTGCCGGGCCCTCCCCTGGCCGGACGCGCCTCGCCTTCCAGCTTGAAGGCATTCAGCTGAAAGAGCCTTTTTTGCCAGCTTCTCCCAAGCTTGAGTCAACAAAAAACCTACATGTGTCCTCAGAGCACTTAATTAAGCCAGGGCAGGGCTAAAACCAGACACAGAGTGTGGTGAAAACAGTCCTTCGAGTCAGGAGAAGGCTGGCCGGGCTTGGCCTCGAGCCAGCTGCGTGTTCCCGGGGCGGCTGGGCCCCCGCATTTTTGTCCTGTCGAGTTACAAGAATAATACAGTGAACACAAACACCTCCGCCTCGCTTTTCTGTTTCTGTTTTTGAGTCAGGGTCTCGCTGTCGCCCAGGCTGGAGCGCAGTGGCACAATCACGGCTCGCCACGGCCTCAAACTCCTGGGCTCAAGTGATCCTCCCCCCTCAGCCTCCCGAGTAGCTGGGACTACAGATGTGTGGCACCACCCCTGACTACTTGTTACCTTTTTTGGCAAAGACAGGGTCTTGCTATGCTGCCCAGGCTGGTCTCGAACTCCTGGGCTCAGGCGATCCTCCTGCCTCAGTTTCCCAGAGTGCCGAGATGACAGGCAGGAGCCACCACGCCCAACACCTGTCTACCACATCCCTTCATGCTAAAGGCACCTTCCTCCTTGTTGTCCGCCAGGCGTCCCTGTGGAAGTGGTTTGCCACCCCGGGGACATCCTGCTTGCGGACACGCCGCCATCTCTCACAAACCCTGGTCATTCCTTGGTGAAGAGCTCCAAGCTCCATGGCATTCCTAGACCCTGTGGTGGTTACGTTTTCCTCCCGTGACAAAGAGCTCATGGTCTGCAGCACTGGCAATCTTGACAATCTGGCCTTTTCTTTGTTATTTATTTATTTATTTTTGAGTTGGAGTCTCACTCCGTCGCCCAGACTGGAGTGCAGTGGCCGCTCCCGGCCACCGCAGCCTCGACCTGCTGGGCTCCGGCGATCCTTCCGCCTCAGCCTTCCCAGTAGCTGGAACTACAGGCGCATGCTACCATGCCCGGCTCAGTTTTGATTTATTGTAGAGATGAGGTCTGGCCAAGTTGCCCAGGCGGGTCTCGAACCCGCGGGCTCAGGCCATCCACTCACCTCAGCCTCCCAAAGCGCAGGATTACAGGCTGAGCCACCGAGACCGGCCAATCTGGCCTTTTATAGAGCAGGGTTGTGCACGCTGGTGACGTGGGCAGGACCGGTGGAAGAATCACGGGCGAACTTCGCTCGGTCGCCTGGGCACGTCCCTCGGTGCCTCTTTCTCTATCATTTTCTGGCTTTCTGGGGGTTCATGGCTGCCTTAGCTCCCAAATCAGACTTCAAGTGAGACGCAGACCCCTTGAGGACAGGGCGTGACGTGCGTGGCTGCGAGCCTAGGGGCTGCAGACGGAGCACGTGGCTGCCGCCCCCTCCCACGGCTGCCCACGTGGCCAGTCTGCGCAAGGCAAACTGTTTTGGGGTCCTCTAAGTGGGGCGCGCCCCCCAGACTGGTTTCCGAGTGTTTTCTCTGACCCGAAACCGCGATGTCACCTGAATGGGCGTGTGTCTGCCTGAGCCCGGAATGCCCGACACGCCTTGCTGACGGAGAGGGTCTGGAGCGGAAAAAGGTGTCATGTTGAAAAAAGAGTTCTCAGAAAAGCAGGTGACTTTCGCGAGCCATGATGGCAAACACTCGATAGCAGAGCAGTCATTTTGAGCTCCACCGGAGAGATCGGCGGACGGGGAGTCTGTGCCCGTCAACAGCAAGGCGAAGGTCAGCCAGGGAAGAGCCACAGAGAAAGGCTGGGTATGGTGGCTCAGGCCTGTCATCCCACCCTTTGGGAGGCCAAGGCAGGAGGAGGATGGCTTGAGGCCAGAAGTGCCAGGTCAGTCTGGCAATATAGAGAGACTGCGACGCCACAGAAAAGTTTTCAAAATGAGCTGGTTGTGCGCTGCCTGTCATCTCAGCTACTCGGGAGGCTGAGGCCTAAGGATTGCCTGAGTCCAGGAGGCCGAAACTGCAGTGAGCCGTGATCAGCCACTGCACTCCAGCCTGGATGACCGAGTGAGGACTTGTCTCTAAAAAACAAACTAA
>NW_007251389.1:282496-286177 GCF_000164805.1 Carlito syrichta | reverse complement strand
TTTGGCCGGGCTCGGTGGCTCAGCCTGTCATCCCCGCGCCTTTGGGAGGCTGAGGTGAGTGGATGGCCTGAGCCCGCGGGTTCGAGACCCGCCTGGGCAGCCAGACCTCATCTCTACAATCAATCAAAAAATCAGCCGGGCGTGGTAGCGCACACCTGTAATTCCGGCTACTTGGAAGGCTGAGGCGGAAGGATCACCAGAGCCCAGCAGGTCGAGGCTGCGGTGGCCGGGAGCGGCCCCTGCACTCCAGTCTGGGCGACCGAGTGAGACTCCAACTCAAAAAAAAAAAGGCTTAAAAAGAGAGAACAGGCCCTTTTCTGCTTACGCCAGACACAGAACTCTGTCCGCCCTCAGAGAGACAGAGGGTGGGAGAGGGTCTCTGGGGCCCACGTGCCCCCGCTTATGGGCCCTGGATGAGGACCCCAGGGAGTGTGGCAGGGAGTGTGGGTTCCCTCCTCCAGGAAGAAAGTCTGGGTGGAGGTTCTGGCCGTGTGGTTTTCGGCTGAAAGTGAAGATGGAGGCTCCGAGTGCCAAGCAGACGGAAGGCTGCAGGCCACGGCCCAGGCCCAGGGGCACCACGGGGGCAGAGCTGGGTAGCAGGGGCAGAGCCAGGCACCACGCGCCGGGGAGCCCCGCTCGGGGCCAGCCAGGGCCCAGCGATGCTCTGGTGCGTCCTGAGATGCGGGAGGGGCTGTCAGTCACGCTTCAGTCGTCAGTGACGAATCCGGCGCCCACGGTATGCCAGGGGCTGGGGATGCAGCCCTGCACGCGTTAACTGTGGTCCCCAAGCTTGTGGGGCCCCCAGTCGGGGGTGGCGGTGGGAGGGGAAAATCCTCCAGACAATTCCAGTTCCACACGCTGCACGCATGAAGCGGGGTGCTGGGAGGGTCGGGATGGCGGCTGCCCGCGGGGACCACGCCGCAGAAGCTTCCGCGGAGGCCGCTCAGGGGCAGAGGCCGCAGGGGGGACGGGGCTGGCTCTGGGGAGAGCCTGCGAGGGGGTGTCCTGGCAGAGGGGACAGGACCAAGAGACAGAGACAGGAGTCAGGAGGCAAGGCGGCGGGAGGCGGGAGGCCAGTGACGGAGGACGGAGGGAGGAGGAAGGCTGCGAGGGGCCGGGGCGAGGGACATGGCCCTGGCGTGCTGCGGGCTGGCAGAGGGCAGGCGGGCGTGGGCGCAGGCTTGGGCTGGCGGCCACGTGGCCTGGGGTCCTCCGCTGCCCTCCTGCCTCCCGCCCCTGGCTCACCTCTGGCTGGCTTTGCGTGTGCTCAGTCCTGACCTCCCCGAGTGGATGGAAAACGTCTCGAGGGCAGAAAACATGCCTTGCTCTTTCTTTTCTCTCCGCCCAGCAATTTCCTCTGGGCTTTCAGACCGGGGGGCTCGATCACGAGAGCTGGGGTAGGAGGGCAGAAGGACAGGTGGACGGATGGATGGATGGGTGGACGGACGGACGGGAGGATGGACAGACGGATGAACAGACAGGTGGAGAGACAGACAGATGGACAGACAGATGGGTGAATGGATGGACAGATAGATGGATACATGAATGGACCAATAGATGAGAGACAGACAGATGGACAGACAGGTAGAGAGATGGACAGATGGACGGATGGACAGAGAAGTGGACGGACAGACCGTGGATGGATGGGCAGACAAACGAGCAGACAGGTAGATGGGCGGATGGACGGATGGACGGATGGATGGACGGATGGGCGGATGGACGGACGGATGGAAGGATGGACAGAGAAGTGGACGGACAGAGTGGATGGATGGGCAGACAAACGAACAGACAGGTAGATGGGCAGATGGATGGATGGACGGATGGACAGAGAAGTGGACGGACAGACAGTGGATAGATGGGCAGACAAACGAACAGACAGGTAGATGGGCGGATGGACGGATGGACGGATGGATGGACAGATGGACAGAGAAGTGGACGGACAGACAGTGGATGGATGGGCAGACAAAAGAACAGACAGGTAGATGGGCGGATGGACGGATGGACGGATGGATGGACGGATGGACAGAGAAGTGGACGGACAGACAGTGGATGGATGGGCAGACAAAAGAACAGACAGGTACTTGGGCGGATGGACGGATGGACGGATGGATGGACGGATGGACGGATGAATGGACGGATGGACGGATGTACGGATGGACAGAGAAGTGGACGGACAGACAGTGGATGGATAGGCAGACAAACGAACAGACAGGTAGATGGGCTGATGGACCGATGGACGGATGGGCAGATGAATGAACAGATAGATGGAGCGATAGAAGGACAGACAGGCAAGTGGATGGATGGATGGATGGATGGACAAATGGACAGATGCATGTATGGTTGGATGCGTGGATGGAAGGAAAGATGAACAGGAGGACGAACAGGTGGGTTGATGCTTGGGTGGATGGACAGATTAATGGAAGGATAAGTGGATGAGTGGACATGGTGTGCGTGCGCGCGTGCACATGCGCGCGCGTGCACACACACACACACACACACACTCCTTTGTGGAGCGCACCTAAGCAAACACAGGGGCTCATGCAACTTAAATACGTTTCTGACACTCAGGGTGTTCTGAACCAGGGGCCTCAGGCTGGCCAGCCGAATCCAGGAGGTTCGGTGAGAGGCACGGGTGGCTGCTCTGTAGGGAAAAGCAGGGCACCTGTCATGGCTGGATATCTGTGGCCCCCCCAGTTCACGTGTTTGAGTCCTCGCCCCCGGTGGGCTCTTCTGTGGAGGCGGGGCCTCTGGGCGGTGACAGGTCATGAGGGCGGAGCCCCACGCATGGGATTAGAGCCCTCATGGGGGAGACCCGAAGCATCCTCTCACTCTCTGCTGTCCACCATGTGTGGACGCAGCATGGAGGGGGCTGAACATGGGCCAGGAAGCAGGTCCTCACCAGACACTGGCTCACCACGCCTTGATCTTGGACTTCCCAGTCCCCAGAAATGTGGGAAACGCATCTTTGTTGTTTAAGCTGCTCAGTCTATGGTATTTTGTTGCGGAAGCCTGCACTGCCTCAGCGTCCCCGAGCAGGGGGCAGGGCCAGAGGGAGGAGGATGGCATAGCACGTGTGCCCAGTTGCTGGTGTCCACTGGTGTTCCAGTTCTGCTATTCCTCGGGGGCACCATGCGGCGCTGTGTCTCCTAGCCTTCTGTGCTGCTAGGCATGGCCACGTGATTGAGTTCTGGCCACTGGAATGTGGATGAAACTGACGTGCATGACCACCAAGTCCGTATAACCCTCCCTTGCGCCCTTCTCCTAGGGTGCTGAGAGAAGGGAAAGTGGCTGGGTCCCTGCATGACTGTGTGGAGCAGAGCCCTCTGGAGGACGACTGAGCCGTAAGCCACGGAGATGCAGGGGCCACTTGTTATAGCAACTGGCATTACTTATCCTGACCAACACAGAGGAGATGAGGGGGGTGAGAGACAGGGATTCTTCCTTCACCTAGAAGGTTCTAGAAAAGGGGGATTCTCAGCTCGGTGGAGTCTAGATGTCAATGGCTGGCTCCCAGGATGGGACATCACTCCTCCCTATGACATCGGACTGGTAGACACATGTAGGGGAGAAAAGTCAGGAGGGCTTCACTCTCCAGGGGTGACAGGTGATCAGAGAAAGGGCCCCTGGCATCCAGCCGCTTGACACGGGGGCCAAAACTGCTGTATTTTTTTTTTTTTTTGA
>NW_007251389.1:279699-282259 GCF_000164805.1 Carlito syrichta | reverse complement strand
GAGCACAGCAGGGCGAGGCTGCGGTGACCGGGAGCGGCCACTGCACTCCAGTCTGGGCGACAGAGTGAGACTCCAACTCAAAAAAAAAAGGAGAGGAAAGTAAAAATAAATCTAAAATGATAAAAACTTAATAAGCTAATTCCATCTGAATTTAGCAAGGCTTGGGCACCCCCTTCCCCCCTTTCTTAGAGCAGACACAAGACAAAGAAACATTGTGTTCTTTTTACTTTCCATACTTTCCCCCCCACAAAATCGTTTAAGGGCACGGCTGACATTCATCTGTTCACATTTGACTTTTTCTTCTTGCAGATCTTTGGTTCAGAAATGATTTTTTTTTTTTTTAAAGTTCAAGGGCTTGATCACCATTTCCATGGGCTTCTTTTAATCCTTTGAAGTTCAAATCATTGTCTTTCATAAGTTCAGATCCAGGCCGGATTTAATACTGCTGGGTGACTTTTCTTTCTTTCTTTCTTTTGGAGTCAGGGTCTCACTCTGTCACCCAGGCTGGAGTGCAGTGGCACACTCACGCCCACCACAGCCTCGACCTACTGGGCTCAGGCAATCCTTCCGCCTCAACCTTTCAAATAGCTGAACCACAGGCGTGTGCCGCTATGCCTGTCTGATTTTTTTGATGCGTTGTAGAGACGAGGTCTCACCAAGTTGCCCAGGCTGGTCTCGAACCCATGGGCTCAGGCAATCCTCTTGCTTCCCACCTCCCAAAGTGCTGGGATGACGGCATGAGCCACCGCGCCTGGCCTTGCCGGGTGTGACTTTTGGGTCGGTAGACATCCTCAAGTGACTGCCGGACATGAGATGTTGCCAGTGTCACACGACAGATGCCTCTGGAGGGTCCCCTTCCTTTGCTGCCTCGGGCACATGCTGGGCGAGACCTCTGCGATGCCACCTCCCACCCGAGAGACTTGGAGAAGCATCCCTGGCGGGAGGGGGGTGTCCTCTGGGAACCCTGAACGCACATTGCAAAGGGAGTCTGGGCCAGAGGGGCTGACCCTGCTTTCGGCTGGAAGGTTCCCAGGCTGCCGTTGACCCCAATTGCTGGCCCTCCCCGCGCTTCCCAGACTGTTTTTCTAGCCTCCTTAGTCTGGGGGTGGGGCGGAATATCACAGCAGGTAGGAAGTTTTTTCTCCAAATCCAAACAAAGAGAAGAAAAACAAGCACCAAAGGAATGAAGGCTGAAAGGAAAACAAAGCCTCGGAACACTCCCGGGAACACATGGGGAACCCAGCCCCTGCCAAAGTGACCCCAGCCAAAGGCCAAGGGTAGCCCCAGGGTGGGCGGAGAAGACTCCCAGCCTCTGCCACGGCCTGGGGAAGCCTCTGTGTGTTCCAGACACCTGAAGCTTCTGGTGCCGTCTCCTCTCATGGCTCAGGGCGTTGTTTCCCCGCTGGCCAATTCCATGCATAGGCTTCCATTCAAAGGGGTGTCAAGTTTAAGGAAATGTCTTTCTTGGAACCAGCAGCTGGGTTCTAGTCGCTGTGAGGGCTCTGTTCCATGCCGCCTCCTCAGGGAAGCCTTCCCTGACTTCCCTGGACACTCTGTCTTCCCTCACCCCATCTGATGGTCTTCCTGGAATGTGTTGCCCCTAAATTCGGGGACTCACTTTAGGCAACCCCACGGGGGAAAGTTCTCTCCCTGTCTTATTCACCAGCCAATGCCCAGCACCTGGAAGAGTGTCGGGCACACAGTAGGCGCTCAATAAATGTCTGTTGCATTGAATTACATTCTTAGGTTAAACCTATTAAAAGAGAAATGATGGAAAACACTATCACGTTGCAGAAGGACTGAGTCCCACATCCTGAGGGTTTTTTAACCGGAAAAGTTATGATTATTATGTGTCCATGAAGACACCCCTCACGCACATCACAGCACGAACGCGCCAGGGTCACATGGAAGGACACAATGAGACAATTGTGTGAGGCACCTGGCACGCTGTCCCCGGGCTGTGTGCGCTCAGCGAGCAGCGGCACTTCATAGCAATGACGCGCTCCGAGCTCACGGTCCGCTGAGCCCTGTCACCTTCACGCGTGCCGCTGTCATCTCCTGACTTCCAGTTGCCGCCTTCCTGTTTCTGAGGACGCCGAGGTCTGCTCCCGCCTCATCCCGCTCGGCCCCTCCAGTGACACCTCGCCGGTGGCCCGTTAGCCGGCCCTGCGCAGTCAGCCTGCTGCGAAGCCCTTGTCAAAAGCCCGTGGACAAGAACGTGGAGCTGGGGGGAACCGAACGGGGCCCTGCGACCTGCCGTGCGAGGCCTGCCGTGGCTGGCACGCTGGTCCCCACACAGTGAGGCCGTCTTCCCTGCTCTCGCCGCGCTCGATCGCTCCGTCTGGTTGACGAGAAACCTCCCGGCAGCTTCTGGCAATGTGCTGATGAACAGCAGAGACCCTGAGAGCCACAGATCCCCGCTTCCTTCCGCCTGAAACTCTGTCACACGCGCAAAAGGCGTTTGGCAGGTGTGATGTGCTGTGCGTGAACCCACATCAGGGCTGTCAGAGAGCACTTTTTTTTTTTTTTTTTTTGGAGTCTCACTCTGTCGCCCAGACTG
>NW_007251389.1:271688-279369 GCF_000164805.1 Carlito syrichta | reverse complement strand
GGACTCAGGCAATCCACTCACCTCAGCCTCCCAAAGGCGCGGGATTACAGGCTGAGCCACAGAGCCCAGCTTTTTTAAAAAAAGATTGTTTTATTTCTCTCTTTTTCTCCTTTTTTTTGAGTTGGAGTCTCACTCTGTCGCCCAGACTGGAGTGCAGTGGCCGCTCCCGGCCACCGCAGCCTCGACCTGCTGGGCTCCAGCGATCCTTCCGCCTCAGCCTTCCGAGTAGCTGGAACTACAGGTGCGCCCTACCACACCCGGCTAATTTTTGATTTATCGTAGAGATGAGGTGTCGCCAAGTTGCCCAGGCGGGTCTCGAACCCGCAGGCTCAGACAATCCACTCACCTCAGCCTCCCAAAGTGTGGGATTACAGGCTGAGCCACCGAGCCCGGCTTCTTTTTCTTTTTTTAAGAGACAGAGTCTTACTCTGTCGCCCAGGCTGGAATGCCATAGCACATCACAGCTCACCTTAGCCTTGGCCTCCTGGGCTCAGCTGATCCCTCCCGCCTCAGCCTCCCAAGTATCTGGGACCACAGGTGTATGCCTCCGCTCCTGGCTAACTTAAACAATTTTTTTTGGTTGAAACAAGGTCTTGCGATCTTGCCCAGGCTGGTCTTGAACTCCTGGGCTCAGGCCATCCTCCCGCCTCGGCCTCCCACAGATTTGAGCCACCACACCCTGCCGACTCTTGTATTTTCTAAATTCAAAAACCTTCCTGGGGGGGATCCTATCCATCAGCCTCGGCAAGTTCTGCTGCAGTAACGCACAGGCCCGACGCTCGGCGCCTTCCATGCCCGGGACGGCTGCTCAGCCGATGAGCCTGGCGCAGACGGGCTGGAGCTTCTGTGTCTCGGCCTTCCTTCTGGGGGTCCAGCCTGGGGGCGGCCCTCTCGGGGACATGTGCTGGTCTCGTGACAGGAGAAAGAAGCAGCACAGGGACCCATGGTGGCTCCCTGGGCGTCTCTGGGAGGTAAGCAGGCTGCTTTTGCTCACACCTTTTGGACAAAGCAGGTCACCGGCCAGCCTGCCACCATGGCGCAGGGCCAGGCAGGGTGGGCGTGGCCACCGGGCAGCCCACCCCCCGTGTGTTACATACGATGAAAGGAAACCCGCCTCCCACCTCTTCCGAAAACAGGGGTGTTTTCCCACACAGGGTCTGGGGTTAGGAAGCCCCCTGCAGCCCCCTCAGGCCCTACGTGAAAGTTCTGGAAACTCCAGGAGGGAGCCGGGATGATGACGGGAGACCCTGACCTGGTGGGGACACGGCGCTCCGGACGGGGGAGCCCCCTGCCGTGCCCCTTCCAGTTAGGCCAGGGACCCCTGACTCACCCTCAGCGCTGCCCGTTGGCTGACCACGGCCCTGTGGCCTTCCTCTGAAATGCCCCTGGGCTCTGCCCCTCGACTCTGTCCACGGCGAGGCCGCCGTTCAGGCTCCAGCTGCCCACCGGACTGGCACCTGCACACCCTCACCGGGCTCCTGGGCTCCCTCGCTCACGCCCAGGCGGCTTGTGAGACTCGAGGATGAAGCTGGGCCTTGTCTTTCTGTTGTGAGACCTTCAATGCTGAGTCCTCACCTGCAGGCCCATGTTGGTCTCCTCGGGGAACCAAGTCACGCACGGGCTTAGAGCGAGGCTTCCTGCCAGGCTTCCGTGCCCTAATCGGTGAGATGGTGACATGCTTGCCTCTGGTCGTAGGTTGCTGTGAGCGTTAAATGAGATAATGAGTGGAAAACACTTCGCATGGGGTCTGGCACCAAGTGGGTGTGCAGTAAACAGCAGCCTGTACCATTAATTATCACTTTTTTTTTTTTGAGCCAGGGTCTTGCTCTGTTGCCCGGGCTGGAGTGCAGCACTACAATCACGGCTCACCGCAGCCTTAACCTCCTGGGCTCAGGCGATCCTCCCACCTCTGCCTCTCGAGTATCTGGGACTACAGGCGTGCGCCACCATGCCTGACAAATGTTTGATTTATTGTAGAGACGAGGTCTCACTGTGTGGCCCAGGCTGGTCTTGAACTCCCAGGCTCAAGTGATCCTCCTGCCTCGGCTTCCCGAAGTGCAGGGATGACAGGCGTGAGCCGCCACGCCAGGCCTGTTATCACGGTTTTAAGCCACAGGACTGCATTCTGGCCACTTCTGTCCCACCCCGGCTCCTCCCGGCCCCTGAAGCCTTCGTGCTGCGGCCTTGGCCCCGAATATGCCATGCCCTGGTGGGTCCCGGGGCTTTAACGCATGTTCTTGGGTTGAAATGCCCATCTCGCCAGGAAGGCGGGAAGGGGTGAGAGTGTCCAGTCTTACCACAGCTCCACTCACAGTCACCCACACCTAGAAGCCGCGAGACACCTTCAGCAGGGGAGTGGTTGAACAAACCACGGCCCACCCACACCACGGAACGGGGCTCCGCCTTAAAGAGAAATAAGCCACCGAGCCACGGGGAGACACGGAGGAAACGGAAGGCCTATCTCTAAGAGAAAGAAGCCAGTCTCGAAAGGCCGTCCAACTACAGAACATTCTGGAACAAGCAAAGCCATGGAGATTGCGGAGGTCAGTGGCTGCTGGGTGGCCAGGGCAGGGACGGAGTGGGGGACAGGGGGTTAGGGCAGGGAGTCTGTTGCGTGGTGCCAGGAGGAGGGGCTTATCGTTATGCGTGTCAGAATCCATGGAACCACCCAGTCTCAAGGGAGAGCCCAAGTGTAGTGGGGGCTTCTCTGAGTTACAACGTAGCAATGTGGGTTCATTGCAGCCAACGTGCTCGGGCCAGAGGTGGCAGGGGGAGGGGGCTGGAAGAGAGGGCAACACAGGGGCATTCTGCTCGGTCCTCTGGGAACCCACTCTGCCCTCTCAAACGGTTTCTTCATTTTTTTTTTTTGTTGGAGTCTCACTCTGTCGCCCAGACTGGAGTGCAGTGGCCTCTCCCGGCCACCGCCGCCTCGACCCGCTGGGCTCCGGCGATCCTTCCGCCTCAGCCTAATTCCAAGTAGCCGGAATTACAGGCAAGCGCTACCACGCCCGGCTGATTTTTTGATTTATTGTAGAGATGAGGTCTCGCTGCCCAGGCGGGTCTCGAACCCGCGGGCTCAGGCAGTCCACTCACCTCAGCCTCCCAAAGCGTGGGATTACAGGCAGATCCACCAAGCCTGGCTTTAAATTATTATTATTATTTTAAAGTTTTATTTGTTTTTTTGGGTTGGAGTCTCACTCTGTTGCCCAGGCTGGAGTGCAGTGGCATGCTCACGGCCACCACAGCGTCGACCTGCCGGGCTCCGGCGATCCTTCCGCCTCAGCCTAATTCCAAGTAGCCAGAATTACAGGCGCGCGCTACCACGCTCGGCTGATTTTTTGATTTATTGTAGAGATGAGGTCTCGCTGCCCAGGTGGGTCTCGAACCCGCGGGCTCAGGTCATCCACTCACCGCAGCCTCCCAAGGCGCGGGATGACAGGCTGAGCCGCTGAGCCCGGCTGGTTTCTTCATTTTTATAAACATCTGGGTTTGAACCCCGGCCCTGCCCCTGACTGGCTGGGGGATCCCGCCAGGTCGCCTGCCCGCTCTGGGCTCCGACACGCGGGACGGAGGTGATGACTGACGTCCTAGCCGCCTTCCGGGGGTGTCCCGGGAACACACCTGGGGGAGGGGGACGCGTGGAGTGGTGCCCACCTTCGGTGCCTCTCTGCGCTTCCCCTCGACCCCCTTGTGCTTCTTATCCGGACAGTGACTTGGTCTCTCTGTGTCCAGTCTCCTTGTCTGTGAAGTGGGCACCCTCACGGCGTCTACCGCGCAGGGGTGTGGTGGGAAGGCATGAGCTCGGGGTGGGGGGAGCACGCAGATCGGCGGTCAGTGGGCAGGCGGACGGGCCGGCCTCTCTTGCTGTTTTTACGGTTCATCATCGAGACCCCGTGGGTCTGCGGGAGGCCTGGGTGGCAAGCGGGGGGGGGGTAGCGCCGGCTGGGTGTCGCTGGCCACCCACACCCTAAGCAGAACCTGGACGCTGACCGCCCATGCATGGTGCCTGCCTTCTGACCGCCCGAGGGGCCTTTGGAGATGCCGGGAGGGCCCCTGGAGGAGGTGGCTCCTGTAAGCATGCCCGGCCCTCCTATCCCTGGGGAGAAGGTTGGAAAACCCAGGACCCCTTCGGCGGTGAGGGCTGTGCTCTGGCCACTTCCCTGTGTCTGTCCGCAGGGCTGCCAGACCCTGGCACCCATGCTAGCGGCCGGAGACCCCTCCACGGCCACAGGGACCCCTCCCTGCTGGCACCCCTGCCGTGAGCAGCTCGGCGCCGGTGGGAAGGCCCTCACCCCAGGGCCTAGCTCCTGCCTGCTGCTTTCTCCTGGGCTTCTCAGACCTGTGGACACCCAGGCGTGGGGGTGGCCAGCCACAGAGCGCGTGGGGACAGCAGCGGTGGATGGCAGCCTGCGTCTCCTCCTCCTCGGGCACAGCTCTGAGGCTGCCTTCATAAGCTCCTGAAAGCTGCTGGGGGCCGCGTACCCCTCCCCTCCCCTGTCCCCGGCCCCTCCCCCAGACCCGTGCCCACCCAGGCCCTCTTTGGCCTGCCTCCAGCCCTGCCTCAGAGGCCTCAGGGAGGGCCAGTCGACATGGGCTTCTCCGCTGAGCCTGTCTACCTTTATTGCTTGTGCACAGATGTGTGTACATGGAGAACATGCACACACACACATGCACAGATGCCTGCACACATGGATGGGTATATATGCACACACATGTGCACACAGAGACATGCATACACAGAACCGCACATGCACACACATTACATGTATAGACACGCACAAAGACACACAGGCACAGACACCTGCACACACGCACATAGGCACATGCATAGATACAACACACATGCGCACACAGACACGCACACACAGAAACACACATGCATGCAGATAAACACATGCCCAAGCCACATGCACACACATAAACACCCGCACAATGCACATGTGCACACACAGACATGCACACACAGAAACACACATGCACACACATATACAGGCACATGCACACACATGTACACACATGCACGCACATGCACACACATGCACACACACAGACACACCTTCACACACAACACACATACACACACAACACACACGTGCGTACTCACACTCATACACATGCACACCCACGTTTGTGCTCCAACCAGGCCCCAACACAATCCAAATCACACCCATGAGGACTGCATCTTCCGAGTGACAGATCGGGGAGGCGCCCCTCTGCACTGGGCTGTGGTGGCCCATGGTGACCACCGAGCTGGTGGCCTGGGCCGACTGAGGCGAGAAGTCTGGAGTGCAGCCTGCCGGTCACCCCGACCGCACCCCTGGGTGGCGGGATGTCCCCTCTGGGCGGGCCCCAGACAGACGCTGCCTGCAGCTGCTCGGGCGGACGGCCGGGCCGGCCAGTGGCTCTGGGCCGGGTGGAGGCCGCTGACAAAGGGGCCAGTGTCTGCGAGGGCGTCGCCGGGAGCCCGGCGCGGCCGACGGGGAGTTTGCACAGCTGCGGCCGAGCGGAGCAGACGTGTGCTCTGCGCTGACCTGCCCGCGGCCTTGGGCGTTAAACCCGACACCTTCCAGATGTGCGGCCCGCCCGGCGGCCGTGTGCGCAAACACCCCGTCCCAGGTCCGCACACGCACGCGGTCCGTGAATGGCGCGTTGTGCCGGCCCCGACCGGCGAACTCCACACCGGGCTCGGGGTGAGGCCCGGCCGCGGCAGATTTATGAGCTGGATTTCAAAACACTTCAAGTTCAAAGCAGCCTCTGACCACCATCATGCTTCGGCCTGGCTCTGGGCTGGGCGGCAGGGGATGCCGAGCTGTTCCAGAAGGTTCTTTTCAGCCCACATCAGAGTGAGCGAGGGGACCTCCGGCACTGGCGAGAGGGAGGCCTGGCAGGCGTCTGGGGGCCCAGAAGGAGACCCTCGCGGGGATCTCTCTGTCCCTGCCTGGGCTCTGAGTATGTGGGCAAGGGAGGCCATGTGTGGCCCGCGGCTGTCTCGGGGGACTCCGGGGGGTGGCAGACCATGCCGGGCTGGCTCGGGCCCCTCCACGGTGAACCCCGCCAGCTCTGTGTGCCCGGAAAACTGCTCTGCTCAGCAGGCCTGGCCTGAGGGTGGAGGGAGCAGATGGGCCAGGGCCCCAAGCTGACAGCCACGTGACCGCCGGAAATGGGGACCCTTGGGCACCCTCGTTCACCCAGAGAGGAGGAAGAGATGGGGGAGGGGAGGAAGGAGAGGAGGGGGGAGGGGCGCTGGAGCTTGCAGGCCAGCTCCAGGTATGACCTGGGGCCCCCGGCTCTGGCGGCCCCAGGTCCACGGAGGTCACTGCTCCTCGGCTGGTTCAAGGGCCCAAGAGAGGCCATCCTCTGCTTGTGGGTCACGGAGGCAGCAGGTGGCGGGGAAAGCCCTGTGCCTGTTGCGGGAAAAGAAATCAGAGAGACCGTGACGCCGAGGCTGATACGTGCAGGAAGCTGCGTTTCTCACGGGAATGCCCGCGTTCGGCCCAGGGGGCTCCAGTCTCAAAGGCCGGCCCCGGTCGCCGTAGGGTCTCAGCGTATGGAGGTTTGACGTTGGCTTTGGGGGGAAAGGGCTTTTCATGGTGTGAGGTGTTGTGCTTTTTGTAACAATAGCACAAGCTTGTGGTTTTGGCTACAGGCGCCGAGCACAGCATTCCAGGAAGGGGCATGTGGTTTGAGCTGCAGGTACCCAGCACGGCGTTTTGTATGAACAGACTGGAACATTTTAATGGTGATATATGTTTTGAAGTTTTTTGGGTTTTTTTTGAGTTGGAGTCTCACTCTGTCACCCCGCTCCCAGCCACTACAGCCTCGACCTGCTGGGCTCTGGCGATCCTTCCGCCTCAGCCTTCCAAGTAGCCGGAATTACAGGCATGCGCTACCACGCCCGGCTGATTTTTTTTGATTTATTGTAGAGATGAGGTCTCGCTGCCCAGGCGGGTCTCGAACCCGCAGACTCAGGCAATCCACTCACCTCAGCCTCCCAAAGGCGCGGGATTACAGGCTGAGCCACCGAGCCCGGCTCTCATTCTTTTTTTAAAAAAAGATAATATCTGTCTTGTTATTTATTTATTTATTATTAATTTTTTAGAGGCTGGATCTTGATTTGTCACCCGGGCTGGAGTGCATTGGTTAGACCATCACTCACCGCAATCTTTTGAATGATTGTATTGTTTTCTGCTTTATAGACATCCTGCAATTTACCTGAGCATTGCTCCCTGGGCAGTCATTCACGCTGTTTCCTGGCTTGGGCTTTTTTTTTTTTTTTTTTTTGAGTTGGAGTCTCACTCTGTCGCCCAGACTGGAGTGCAGTGGCCGCTCCCGGCCACCACAATCTCGCCTGCTGGGCTCCGGCGATCCTTCCACCTCAGCCTTCCAAGTAGCTGGAATTACAGGCATGCGCTACCATGCCCGGCTGATTTTTTGATTTATTGTAGAGATGAGGTCTCGCTGCCCAGGCGGGTCTCGAACCCGCGGGCTCAGGCAATCCACTCACCTCAGCCTCCCAAAGGCGCGGGATTACAGGCTGAGCCACCGAGCCCGGCTGGCTTGGGCTTTTTTATTTTTATTTTTTGGGTTGGAGTCTCACTCTGTCGCCCAGACTGGAGGGCAATGGCCGCTCCCGGCCACCGCAGCCCCGACCTGCTGGGCTCCGGCGATCCTTCTGCCTCAG
>NW_007251389.1:263952-271591 GCF_000164805.1 Carlito syrichta | reverse complement strand
CCCGCGGGCTCAGGCCATCCACTCATCTCAGCCTCCCAAGGCGCGGGATGACAGGCTGAGCCGCCGAGCCCGGCTTTGAAGTGTTTTCTGAGAGCCCCCTACCACAGGCCCACAAGCTCACCGGCCCACTGGCTGCTCCTCCTGGACAGACTCAGGACGGGCCCAGACAGGACGGGGCGCGGTCCCCCTGGGAAGCCCTGCCGGGCGGGCCCCGCACCCTTCTTCTGAGAGCCTGTGCAGGCGCCATGGGCTTCGCGTAGGACCCACCCACCGTTCCTCTGTGTCCTCTCCCTCGCCACTGGGTGTGATCGTCACGCGGGTGTGAAGCACACGCACACGCCCGTGGGACCGGCCCCCAGGTCAGCGCCCGGGTTCTGGGGCGGGCTCCCTTCTGAGTTGGGGGGCGGGAGAGAGAACGAGGAGAGAGAGTGAGGGGAGAGAGACACGGGGAGGGCGGGCGGAGGCGACCCCATGACCTCCTGCGGGCCCTGCCTCCCAAGGGTCACCTGGGGACTCACGCTTCTGCACAGACGCTCTAGGGGGACGCCAGCCTTCTGTCACAGCCTCTGGGGGGAAGGGGGCATCAGAGCCCTTCTCAAAATCATCAGAGGGTCCCGATTTAGCGAGGAGGGTTAACCCTTTCCCCTCCACTGGCTGCGGGGTGAAGGCGGGAGCCCTTCCGCCACCGTGCCGTGCTCGGGGGCCCCGGCAGCCCAGGGCCGCAGGAGGACATGGGCTGCGAGGCCCGGATGCTGTCCCAGGCGCGGTCCGCTCTGTTCTATGCTCACGGGGTTGGCGAGTCCACCCGGGTCCTGGGAGACGACATCCCGGACACTCCGGGGACCCCTGCTGCCTCCCGGGCCTCGGCCAGCCCCAACCAGCCCACCGGTCCCAAGGAGGCGTCACCCACCCAAGGAGATGGCCCGTCATGGGCCTTTCTACCAGGTTCCCACCGGGGCGCTGAGCCTCCCTTTCACGGGGCTGGCGGAAAAAGGGAGACACTCTCTGCACCCGCCTGGGGTCAAGGGCACTCGGCGTGTGGCCTGGTTTCCCCTGGGAGCGAACTGAGCCAGAAGACGTGCCCAACGGCTCGTTCTGGATCAGGGTCCGGATCCGAGTCCGGAGAGGCTGCTGCGGCCAAGATGGCACCGGCGATTGGGCGCGTCCGTGGCCAGGCCTGTGGGGAACTTGCAGCCCAGTCACAGGCCGAGGCGCTGACACACCAGCCGGAGAGGTGGACGCCCCACTTAATGCACATTCACATACGAACACACATGTACACACACATGCGCACACATGCGATGCAACACAATGCACACATGCATGCACACGCACACTCACACATGCACGCGCACCCCCACACACGTGCACACACGTGTGCACACATGCACACATGTGCGCACCTGCACATGCATGTGCACACTCAACCACACGTGTGCTCACATGTGTGCACACACAGTTATGCACACAGAGACCAGAGGGGACAGATGAGGGCCTACGGTGGGCTCCTGGTGCCTCTATAAGATAAATTCAGGTGCCCACCTGGGTCCCCGTAGACATGACCTGATCTGGAAATAGGGTCTCTGCAGATGTGATCAAGTTGCGATGAGGTCACAGGGGCTCGGGGGGCCCTGACCCCGAGACACGCAGGCCGGGTGGGGACACGCAGGAGCTGCCGTGAGAAGCCAGAGGCTGGGCTGATGCCGTCTCGTGCCAGGGAACACCAGGGGCTGCCAGCGGCTGCAGGAGTCATGAGGGAGGCCTGGGGCGCAGCCCTGCTGACCGCACCCGGCCTCCCGGTCCCCTGACCTCCAGGACCCAGGGGAGTGACCCTCTGCCTGCTCGTGTGGCCTGTTGTCACAGCAGCTCCAGCCGGCAACGGCGGGCTTGGAGAGGGCCAGGGAGGGGTGGCCGCCGTCTCCCAGGCCTCACACGTTGTTGTCTTGGACAGTTTTTCAGTCTGCCAGTGGCCTGTTTGCCAGGGCCCTTGTTTACTGACAAATATTTACTGCGCAGCCAGGGGCCTGGGCCTACACTGGGCGTGGGGGTGAACTTGCTGCCCTTGGAGCTGGCATGAAGCGGTTGCAGCATCCCCACAAGTCCCCGCAGGATCCAGCTCCACCCTCAGCTCCTACTCTGACCCAGGGCTCTGCTCTCCCATGCCTCAAGCTGATCCGGCCACACGGGCCCTCTCGCTGGGCTGGGACGTGCTGGGCGTGCTCCTACCCCAGGACCTTTGCACGTGCCGTTCTCCCCGCCCGGGGCTTGCCCCAGGTCTCTGTGCACCTTGTTTCCCCACCTCTTCCCCGTCTCTTTCTGAGCGTCATCTCCCAGCAAGGCTGATGCCCCCTGTCTGAATTTCAGCTCCCCTCCCCCTCCTGGACCGGGCCACCTCGGCCCTTTCCCATTCGTTCCTAGGCAACTCATCACCTTCTAGCACCTTCCATAATTCGCCGCGGCCTGTGTTTGCTGCTTTGGGTCCGTCTACCCTCCCAGCACATCAGCTCCCCAGGGGCAGGACGTGTTGTCTGCCTGGCCACGGCCGTGTTCCCAGCTCCTGGAAGAGTCCCTGGCACACAGTAGGCACTCCGTAAGTGTGGAGACAGTGGCCACACGGGGCTTCCTGGTAGCAAGATGCTCCTGGCCTGGTGGCGAGATGGGTCGCCGGGGGGAGAGGCAAGGCCTGGCACGAGGGCGGGAACCAGGCGCGGAGGCCAGATGGAATCACGGGCAGGCGCAGGGCGAGCTCAGCCACGCTGTGTCTGGGCTTGGGCTGGAGGAGACGGACGCGCTCCCCGGGCTGGGTCACCCCGACTCCGGTCCCGGGTGTCCAGACCAAAGCTCCCCAGGGGCTGTGGCTTGGGTCTGGCGGAGGGGAGGGGCACCTCCTCTGGGTGGTTTTCCCGAGGAAGGGTGGGGTCCACGGGAGGGGGCCTCGGGGGCCTCAGACGTCCCGGCTGGGGCTGGATTGTGTGCGGCCAGGGTCAGGGGCAGCAGGCGGGACCAAGGGGCTGGTCTGAAAGCCGAGTCTGCGCGCGGTCTTAGCGTCCTGTCGCTGCGGTGACAAGTTCCTGGGAACGCGTGGCTGGGAGTCCCACAGACGTGCTCTCTCGCGGGCCTCAGGGTCAGGCCTGGAGGTCAGGGGTCGGAGGGGGCCGGAAGTCCGGCCGCCGGGCTGTGTCCTGCTGGAGGCTGGAAGGGGACGTCTGTTCTCCGGCCTCTCCAGCCTCCAAGGCCACCGGGGTCCTCGGCCCTCGGCCTCCTCCTCCTCTTTAAAGCCGCTCTGGCTCGGACCCGCCTGTGTCCCCCACCTCCTCCTTCACTTACAAGGACCCTTGTGAGGGCATCGGGACCCCAGGCAGCCCAGGATGCCTCATGAGTGTGTTAGCCTGGGTCCCGAGAGGTGGAAGCCCTTCCTTGTCAAAGTCAGATGTGTCTCCACCCCATTCCCAAGAGGTTCTACTCGGAGGAACTTACCAGAGATGTGATCACCCGTGCTGCTTCAGGGACATGATCACCTGTGCTCCCCCAGGGATGTGATCACCCGTGCGCCCCAGGGACGTGATCACCCATGCTCTTAGGTGTGTGCACGGGTCTTCCCAGTCAGTAGCTTTCTGTGCCGGCCACCAGGCGAGTGGATAGCGTGTGGTGTAACCTCACAACAAAGTGCTCGTCGGTAATAAAGACTCCCTGAGCACCGAGACTTGACCGCAGGTGGATCCCGGACCCCCAAGCTCAGCCTGGAGGCCAGCCTGGAAGGCTGCCTCGGTGGGACTCACCCACCTGGAATTCTAGGGCAGAGGAGCCTGGGAGCTGGTACTGGAGGTCAGCACCTGGTCATCCCTCGAGGGACTCGAGATCAGAGGCACGATGTTCTCCAGAGGCAATGGAATGTTCTAGGTCTCGACCCTGTGTATGCACTTGGCAAACTCCCACTAAGCTGGACACCTAGATCCGTGTGTTTCCGTGATCTATGTGCAGAGGACGCCTCCATTCTGTAAAGAGCTTTCGAGATTTAATTCTGGGGAAGCCCCGAGATACCAGCTGCCGGGGAGGGGTGCTTCTGTCCACCTTGGTGTGCTCTCCGCATCTTCCCACCAGGAGCAGAAGCCCCAGGGACTGGACCCGCCTGGGCCAGGCCAGGACCACCCTCAGCCGCCCACTCCCAGTCCTTGCTCCGGTGCTGCGAACGGAGAAGCTGGGGTCCTGGATTCAAATCCTGAGGCGCTGTGCCCCCAGTGCCCAGAGACCCTTGCATGCCTCTGTCCTGCGCACCTGGGAGTCGCAAGGCCTTGGGGACGGCACGGCACACCTGCCATCCTGCCCCGTGCCCTCCCCGGGGTGTTCTGTGGGCGGACGGTGTCTGGGCAGTCTTCAAATCCTGTGTGCCCACACCAGGTGAGCCCAGAGCTCAGAGCCCAATAGGCTGAGCTGCCCCATCCTGTTCCACTCCCCTTCGATTGGCTCCTTGGTGAAACCCGGGTAAGACCTGCGTGTGGGTCCCCAACATCCAGTCACACCAGCTTCCTGGTTTTTGTTGTTGCTGTTTTGAGTCGGAGTCTCACTCTGTCGCCAGACTGGAGTGCAGCGGCCGCTCCCGGCCACCGCAGCCTCGACCTGCTGGGCTCCGGCGATCCTTCCGCCTCAGCCTTCCAAGGAGCTGGAACTACAGGCGCACACTGCCACACCCGACTGATTTTTGATTTATTGTGGAGATGAGGTCTCGCCAAGTTGCCCGGGCGGGTCTGGAACCCGCAGGCTCAGGCAATCCGCTCACCCCGGCCTCCCAAAGGCGTGGGATTACAGGCTGAGCCACTGAGCCCGGCTAGCTTCCTGGTTTTGACCACGGGCTGTGGTTGCCTGAGGTGTGGTCTTGGGGGAGCTGGGGAGGGAAACCCCCGTAGTATTCTTGAATCTTCTTGGGAGCCTTAAACTATTTTAAAATAAAATGAAAGACCAAAGAGCAACAGCGAGTTCTCAGGGCTGCCACTTTGCGGGTTGTCCCGGGGGAGCAGCTGATGGGTGTGTGTGTTTGCATGTCTGTGCGGGAGGGGACGGTTCTCCGGTGCTTTCTCCGGTGGCCAAAGCACCTGTGTTATGGCCAGAGAGGCACCCAGCGTGAGGTCATAGGCCCCGGCGCCCAGACTGCCTGGGCTTACTCTCTCTCTCTCTCTGTGCGTGTGTGTGTGTGTCTGTGTTGAACTTTTTAAAAACATTTTTTAGAGACCCGGTCTCTGCCACTCAGGCTGGAGTGCAGTGGTGTAATGATAGCTCACCGCTGTCTTGACCTCCCGGGCTCCAGCAATCCTCCCGCCTCAGCGTCCGAAGTAGCTGGGTCTACACGTGTGCGCCATCAAGCCCTGCTCATTTCTCGTTGTGACTTTTTGTGGTGGGGGGGGGTCTCCCTGTGTTAACCAGACCGGTCTCGAACTTCTGGCCTCAAGTGATCCTCCTGCCTTGGCCTCCCAGAGTGCTGGGATGACAGGGTGAGTGAGACCAGTCACTACTCTCGATGCTGCGTGGTGACACCGGAGGTGGACTGGGGGGCTAAGGCCCCGGCCATCTCCACGGACGCCCACCTTGCCTTCTCCTGAATAGAGACAGAATCTGCCTCTGGCCAGCCCCCTGCCAGGGAGGCTGGAACAGGATCTGGGGGTGGCAAGCCGTCCCTTCCACAGGCTGAGGCCCCAGCGCCGATGGAGGGGGCAGCCGGGACTTTTGGGAATCGCATACGTCTTGATGCTGGTGAAATATCCACAACACAAAACGTGCCGTTGTCAAGTGTCCAGCTCGGTGCCCTCAAGGACACGCCCACTGTGGTGCAGCCGTCACCCCGTCCAGAACTTCTCCATCTCCCAAACTGAAACTTCCCACCCAAGAAGCAATACCTCCCCAGCTCTGGCCACCCCCCCCCGCCCCATCCTGCTTTCTGTCTCTTTGGCTCTGAAGACTCCGGGGCCCTCCTGTAAGGGGAAGCAGACATTTGTCCTTTTGTGCTAGCATATATATTTCTTTATTAACACCATAAACCAGCGCTCACACAGAGCCTGGTACGCGGCACAATTTCAGACAAGGGGGGACAGGGGCTGTGGGACTCACAGAGGACACATTGTAGCACTAAGGCTGGGAAATGGAAGCAAGGGGCAGGGAGGCATCAGCAGAGAGCATGGTCTGGACCGGGAGTGCTGAAGTGAAGAAAGTCAGCTAGGAGGCTACTGCACCAGTCCCAGCAAAACGGATAAAGGCTCGAACCAGAGTAACAGCACAGGAGAAAAAGAAGCAGGGATGAGGTATGTTCTTGGGAGGGCGTGTGGACGCATGTTGGCAACTGGCCAGGCACGGAGGTGGAGGGGGCTGAGGTCTGGAGCCCAGAAATTGGGGGCAGGAGGGGGCACAGGTAAAGGGAAACGTGCAAAGCTCAAAGAAACAAGAGCGTGAGTTTGGCTTGGAAATCCCGAGCTTCCGGGCTGGGAGACTCCCAGGTGGAGGGTCCCGTGTCCCTGGCAGCGAGACTGACCCGTTTTTAAACCTGCTGAATGTCAAACCTCCTCTGAAAATCAGTCCCTCGGGCCCCACCCGAGTGACTTCAAATCTCCAGGGGTGGAGGCCGGAGTCTGTCGCGGATCAAACACCCCTGGGACACCAAAGAGAGACAAGCGTCGTGTCACCAGCACAGGGGATTGGGAGGACCAGGACTGAGGCCCGCCACGTTCACCCGCTCTACTCCACACCAGACACCCCCGCGAACTTGGCAGACAGGCCGAGCCTGGGCCCCACCCAGCCCTTCTGAGTCAGAGCCCGGAGTCTGAGGCTTCACGGGCCCTCGGGGGATTCCGATGCTCCCTGTCTGAGAGCCTCTGTCGTGTTTGATCTTCAGGAAGTCAGTCTCCCGGGCCAGTGGGAAGATGAAAGGAACCTTCTAGAAGAAAGGGCTCCCCGCTCTGCGAGGTGTCGGGCGAATGAGCACTGGTGTCAGTGGGGGGGGGGGCTGCACGCCAGGCACAGAGAACAAGTTTAGAGGAGAGAAAGGGGAGAGACATCACAGAAGCCAAGGGCAAGAAGCTTCTGGAAGGAGACAGGAACATGGCGGGACCACAGAGCGGCCGGGGAGGGTCCCCACGCACGGACCCCGCCACCCTGGGAGAAGCGTTCTCCCAGGTTGAGAAACGTGGACTCAGCCAGCCTGGGCGCTTTCCGGAAGGAACCTGGCCATGGAGGCAAGGAGTCGGCGCGAGGCAGGTGAGGGCAGAGGTCAGGCCGGGAGACACAGGTGGCAGCATGAGGGGACGGTTGGGCCCTGACGTCGTCCCCCACTTGGCTGTGGGTTTCACGTAGGCGGGGCCCAGGCGACATGGCCGTCTCTGTATCGGTCTCACCTGGCGCTTTACCACCTCCCACGCGTCAAACACTCGGCCTATGTTTGTTGAGTGAATAAACCACCCAATGAAGAGCCGGGCGGGAGAGGAGCTTCTGGTGCAGCGAAACGCACCCTTCCGAGAGGGACTCTCTTGGCATGTGCGCCGGGCACCCACGAACGCCTTGGCCGTGGTGCTGTGGCCCCATTTAAGAGAAGGGGACACTAACCGGGCTCGGTGGCTCAGCCTGTCATCCCGCGCCTTTGGGAGGCTGAGGTGAGTGG
>NW_007251389.1:262728-263707 GCF_000164805.1 Carlito syrichta | reverse complement strand
GAGCGGCCACTGCACTCCAGTCTGGGCGACCGAGGAGACTCCGACTCAAAAAGAAAAAAGAGAAGGGGAAACTAAGGCACGGGGGCCGGGGTCGAGTTTGTTAGTGGACCAGTGGTGGCGTCTGGCTCCTCACGGGAGGGAGGCTGGGGGAAATCCAGAGGTGGGGGACGGGGGTGTGAGCTTGACACCTGGCGGTGCTGTCCACGTGGCCTCCAGGGAGGGGAGGCCCGTGTGGTCAGCCGAGGGCCCAGTCCGGGTTGAGGCTGCCAGGCCTGGACATGCCCAGTGTTTTCTCCCAGCCCCAGACCAGGCAGGGAGAAAGCAGGGACCCCACGGGGCCTCCCGGGAGCGTCGCGTGGCGGGATTCTGCGTGGTCTGGGGCAGCGCCGGCCCCCGGGCTGCACAGGCACAGACGTCCTCTCCAGCCCCTGCTCCCCCGTCTGGGAGGCAGACCAGGCGTGAGTGGGGTCTTCCAGGGCCACGTAAGGCCTGTGTGCCCTCTGGGACATTGGCTCAGGGACGTCCTCCCGGTTCCTGGTCCCGGCCAGCTCAGCTCCTGCTTGACCACCCACGGGAAAAGCTCACACCTGTCATCCCAGCACTCTGGGAGGCTGAGGGGGGAGGACCCCCTGAGCCCAGGAGTTTGAGACTAGCCTGGGCGACATAGTGAGACTTCATCTCTACCAAAAAAATGCAAAACAAAAAATTAGCCAAGGGTGGTGGCACGTGCCTGTAGTCCCAGTGACTCAGGAGGCTGAGGTGGGAGGATTGCCTGAGCCCAGGAGGTCCGGTGAGCCGCGATGGCGCCACTGCACTCCAGCCTGGGGGACAGAATGAGGGTGTCTCCCAAAAGAAAACAAAAAACAGTCCACATGTCAGCCTGTGTGGGGGCCTTGGGTCGTGTTCCACGTGTGGATGGGCCACAGTTTGTTGCTCACCCTTTCACCCATGGACACGGTGTTCTTTTTTTTTTTTTTTT
>NW_007251389.1:262102-262708 GCF_000164805.1 Carlito syrichta | reverse complement strand
CCAAGTAGCTGGAACTACAGGCGCGCGCTACCACGCCCGGCTGATTTTTTGATTTATTGTCGAGACGAGGTCTCGCTGCCCAGACGGGTCTTGAACCCGCGGGCTCAGGCCATCCACTCACCTCAGCCTCCCAAAGCGCAGGATTACAGGCTGAGCCACCGAGCCTGGCTTGGTTTTGTTTTGTTTTGTTTTTAAGTTGGGGTCTCTCACTCTGTCATCCAGGTTGAAGTGAAGTTCACTGCAATTACAGTTCACCGCAGCCTCAACCTCCTGGGCTCAAGCCATCCTCCCACCTCAGCCTCCCGGGTAGCTGGGACTACAGGTAGGCGCCACCACGCCTGGCTCCATTTCTTTTTATTTTATTTTATTCTATTTTTGAATTGGAGTCTCTTTGTGTCATCCAGGCTGGAGTGCAGTGGCATGCTCAGCCTCAGCCTGTTGGGCTCAGGCGATCCTTCCACCTCAGCCTTCCAAGTAGCTGGAACTACAGACACGCACCACACCCGGCTAATTTTTGATTCATTGTAGAGACGAGGTCTTGCCAAGTTGCCCAGGCTGGTCTTGAACCTGTGGGCTCAGGCAATCCTCTCGCCTTGGCCTCCCAAA
>NW_007251389.1:259256-261459 GCF_000164805.1 Carlito syrichta | reverse complement strand
GGCAGGGGGGGGTGGAGCTGCCACACTGTTCGCGTGGGGACCGAGGTCGCACCCCGGGAAAACCCCCAGCAGGTCCCTGCATCTTGCCCTCCCACGGACTTCCCGGAGGCGCCCTGCTGGGCGGGGGCCTCGCTGAGGTCCGCTGGTGCCTGGTGGCCATGGACGGCCCCACGGTCAGGGTGGCGTGCCTCAGCCCTTCTGACCCTGCACCTCTCCACGCGGCGAGGCTGCGTCTGCTGCAGGAATCTGGGCTCACTCCACCTCGGTCTCAATGACAATCCAAGGAATGTTCCAGAAAAGCCCTCCCCCGACATTCTGATTTTTTTCCCTTAAGCTCCTTGGATATGGAAACACCTCAAGTGTCCCTCAGTGGATAAATGGAAAAGAGAGCACGGCCCACCCATCCAGTCATATATTTCAGTGGAATATTACTCAGCCAGAAGAAGGAAAGGTGGACTGACACACCCTACACCCCGCGTGGCCCTCGGACACAGGACGGTGACGGAAGTCACACACAAGGCCACATACGCGTCATTCTGTTCCAACGCACTTTGTGAACATCGAGTGCTCTCTTTAGAAAGGTTAATCTTGTACTCTGAAATTCGTATCGGTATAAACTTTAAATGAAGGATCGATGTTAAAATGGGGGGAGAAGGGGTTCTTGGATGCCAGCTTTGCTCAAGGCTAAAGGGATGTTATCCACCTTCCCCGGCGACTCCACGCGTCTGATGTGTGGACTCTTGCGCTCTGTTGCAGGTTTATTTATTTGTTTATTTATTTATTTATATTTTTATTTATTTTGAGTTGGAGTCTCACTCGGTCGCCCAGACTGGAGCGCTGTGGCCGCTCCCGGCCACCGCAGCCTTGACCCGCTGGGCTCCGGCGATCCTTCCGCCTCAGCCTTACCGAGTAACTGGAACTACAGGTGCGCGCTACCACGCCCGGCTAGTTTTTGATTTGTTGTAGAGATGGGGTCTCGCCAAGTTGCCCAGGCGGGTCTCGAACCCGTGGGCTCAGGCCATCCACTCACCTCAGCCTCCCAAAGGCACGGGATGACAGGCTGAGCCACCGAGCCCGGCCCATTGCAGGTTTAATGAGAACCTACTATGCGCCGGGGGCCGTCCTGGATGTGGAACACAGGCGTGAACACGCGAGGCCCCTGCCTCGTGGCCCCGACGGCCTCACAGGGAGCCGGCCATTGGCAACTGACACACAGCCCCGAGGCATGTTCCTAGGGCCCGCGAGTGCTCTGGAGAGCAGGTGGTGTGAGGCCTGGGCAGGGGCGACAGGATACATCGGGACAGACTGGCCCATGAAGACGCCCTCAGCGGTGACCTCCGAGCAGAGAGCGCGTTCAATGAGGTAGCAGGCACATCCATGACTCAGAAAAGCCTGTTCCAGGCAGAGGGAAGAGCACGTGGTAAGTCCCTGAGGCCAGAAGGAGCTTGCATGCGCCTCCCTTCTGCTCCTGTCTGATCCCACGTACCTCGTTGGCTCCAAGCAGAGATGCTCACTCCGCAGTGCCTTATGGTGGGAGGGGGTTGTCCTTTTTTGTGTCGCCGACCCTTTCGACAGTTTGATGGTGCAGCCTGTGGACCCCACTTCAGAATAGCGTTTCCTTTATTTTTTATTTTTGTTTTTGTTTGAGTTGGAGTCCCACCCCGTCTCCGTCGCCCAGGCTGGAGTGCCGTGGCACGCTCACCGCCACCCCAGCACTGACCTGCTGGGCTCGGGCGCTCCTTTCGCTTCAGCCTCCCAAGTAGCCACAACTACAGGCGCGCGCTACCACACCCGGCTCATTTTTAATTTATTGTAGAGACCAGGTCTCACCAAGTTGCCTGGGCTGGTCTCGAACCTGCAGGCTCTGACAATCCACTTGCCTCGGCCTCTCAAAGTTCTGGGATTACAGGCTGAGGCACCGAACCTAGCCCAGAATAACATTTTAAACATGCAGCATCACATATGCAGGTTTGCAAAGATAACCAAACGTTCACACGATCATTGCAGAGCAACAGGCCTCTGATGCCACAATAGCTCGAACCTCTGGAGAGGCATAAGAACACAGTTTAGAGGCAGGATGGAACTTGGGCAACGCGGACCTCACAACAAGAGTAGGTGACTTATTTTAATTTTAATTTTTTAATTTTTTTTTTGAGTTGGAGTCTCACTCTGTCGCCCAGACTGGAGTGCAGTGGCCGCTCCC
>NW_007251389.1:254892-258919 GCF_000164805.1 Carlito syrichta | reverse complement strand
CCGGCGATCCTTCCGCCTCAGCCTTCCAAGTAGCTGGAACTACAGGTGCGTGCTAGCACACCCGGTTGATTTTTGATTTCTCGTAGAGATGAGGTCTCGCCAAGTTGCCCAGGCGGGTCTCGAACTGCGGGCTCAGGCAATCCACTCACCTCAGCCTCCCAAAGCGCGGGATTACAGGCTGAGCCACTGAGCCCGGCTAAGAGGAGATGATTTAAAAAACATAGACAGGGTCTCGCACGATCACCCAGGCTTGAGTGCAGTGGCACCATCACAGCTCGCTGCGGCCTTGACCTCCCAGGCTCAGGCGATCCTTCCACTTCAGCCTCCTGAGCAGCTGGGGCTACAAGGGCATGCTGCCAGGCCCGGCTAATTTTTTTATTTTTTTGTAGAGATGAGGTCTCACTATGTTGCCCAGGCCGGTCTTGAACTGGCTTCAAGCGAGCCTCCTGCCTCGACCTCCCAAGGTGCTGAGATGACAGGTGTGAGCCACCATGCTTGTTGACCTGTCGTCATTATTATTGTTGTGGTTGTGGTCGCTGTTATTTATTATTTTTTTGAGTTGGAGTCTCACTCTGTCGCCCAGACTGGAGGGCAGCGGCCGCTCCCGGCCACCACAGCCTCGACCGGCTGGGCTCCAGCGATCCTTCTGCCTCAGCCTTCCGAGTAGCCGGAATTACAGGCGTGCGCTACCATGCCTGGCTGATTTTTTTTTTTTTAAATTTATTGTAAAGATGAGGTCTTGCTGCCCAGGTGGGTCTCAAGCCCGCGGGCTCAGACAATCCACTCACCTCAGCCTCTCAAAGGCGCAGGATGGTCGCTGTTATTTTATGACTTCAGGTGCCACACGTGGAGGCATGAAGCCTTTTCAGAACTGCGTTGGACTTAGAGAGTCCACAAAAGCGGCCACCAGCCTCCCGGCGCCACACGTCTCAAATGAGGGAGCGGAGTGGCCCCACGGAGCCCCGGCTCACCCGCTTTCCCGCCCCAGCCAAGAAAGCCCAAGCGTGCAAGCGGTTACAGGCAGGAGAAACAAGACCCTCCACTCCCAGCGAAGAAAGGAGGCAGCGAGGGAGGCTCAGCGGGGTGGGCAGCTGCTGGAGACCAGCCAGGAGGGAGACTGAGGCCGTGGGCTGCCCTGGAAGGCCGCCGAGGGGCGTCTGGCCTGCAGGATAGGCCTGGGAGGGAGGAGGGGGACCCTCCAAGACACCCCAGGATCACCCAGGCTCGTGAAACCTGGGGTCTCAGAGCTCGGGTGGGGAAAAGCCCTCCATTTTTATTTGCATAAGCCTCTAATGCGTCCCTTCTGTGACAAATGTCGGCTACAAACTCCAGTGGTTAACAGACCTGGGAATGTATTCCTGATGGAAAAAACAGAGATATTTGCATGGCACGTGGCAGTTGTCACCACTAGCTCAAAATATCACTCACTCTTGGGCCAGACATGGTGGCTCACGCCTGTCATCCCAGCACTGTGGAAGGCCGAGGTGGGAGGATGGCTGGAGCCCAGGAGTTTGAGACCAGCCTGGGCAACATAGCAAGACCGTGTCTCTCCAAAACAAAATAAAATGAAATAAAAAATTAGCCAGGCATGGCAGCGTGCACCTGTAGTTCCAGCCACTTGGTAGGCTGAGGCCAGAGGATGGCTTGAGCCCAGGAGGTCGAGCCTGCTGTGAGCTATGATGGTACCGCCGCACTCCAGCCTGGGCCGCAGAGCAAGACTCTATCTCTGAACAAATGAAGAAGAATGATGCTGTCAGCTGAGTGCTTTAGGCACCTTGCCTCATGGACTCCTCACAACAGCTGGAGGAGGCTGGTGCTGCTATTATGTCCATTTAGCAGTCGCACTGACTGAGGCGCCGAGGACAAAAGGACACACCAGATCACATAGCTAGTGAGGAAGGAGCCCGGCGTCCACACTGCTCTGTCTCAGCTGCAGTTTGGGCTCTCTGCTCCTCTTCACCGCTGTGTTCGCCTTCTGTTCGCTGTGCGTAGTTCTGCTCTTGGGAGCCTGCTTCTGGATGTCGGAGGCCTGGCCGCCAAGCCCATCCGGGAGACGGGACAGGGGTCAGCTGCCCGTCCCTCCCGCAGAGGAAGAAGCAAGCCTGGCTGTTCCCGTCCTGGGCCCCTCTGAGCCCACCTGAACTCACGGCAGCCCCCCAGGATGGGGAGCCCCATGGAGACCGGGTCCCTTTCGAGGTCCCATCCAGGTGCAGACCCCTCGAACTCTGGGCTGGAGTTTGGCCCTCTCGAATCCACGCCCTTCCTGGATTCTGGACTCCACCTTGGTGCCCACCCAAAGCCAGACTTGTAGGTGATCCTCCTGCCTCAGGCTCCTGAACAGCTGTGTCCACGCCCAGCTAATTTTATGTAGATAGAGTCTGGCCACGTGGCAGGCTGGTCTCGAACTCCTGGGCTCAAGCGATCCTCACCCCTCGGCCTCCCGAAGTGCTGGGATGGCAGGCGTGCGCCACCGTGCCCAGCCTCCCCCAACCTCTTGTCTCTTGCACCTCCTTCCTTCTTCCATGGAGGCCACGGCCCCAGGGTCCACCCAGGATGGGAGCAGAGCTTCTGTCCTGAGCTGACGTGGAAGTCCAATCCTGATCAATAGCTTGCCTGTGTTGTTCCTGGTCACCTGGGAAGATAGCCCAGGTTCTCGGGCTCCGTGCCCATGAAGACGAGGCCTTGGCGTCAAGCCCTCTGGGATCCCGTGTCAGGAAGACAGGATCACGCGTTCCGATGACCAATGGCATGGGGATAGCGGCAGGACCGAAGGCCAGCCTCCCGGGCGTCCCTTGAGGAGACTGCGCAGTCTGGAAGGGAAACAGTGGCATTCCTGGGTGTCCCAAGCACGCCAGGTGGAGGCGACAGCGGGGGGCGGGCATCGGGAGGAGGCCAGCGGGTTCCCGCCCCCCCCACGCCCTGCCACGAAGCGTCGCCCCCGCCTCCGACATCCTAAGCTCCCCTTGTGCACATGAGTGGGGCTTTATTCTCGTTTCTTGGACACCCGCCAGAGCCCTCCTAAGCCAGGCCATTAAGCGGCGAGACACGCACCCCCTTAATTCGCTCTCCCGTGAGACCCAATTACACACACACACACACATTCCTCCCCTCCCTCCTTCGGGTGCCTTGGCCGCTAAGTCCATAATTTCTGCCACGGTAGCCTAGTTGTGTTTTTTTTTAAGGCCGCCCCGCTATGGGGCTTGATTTTCGGGCTCCCCATGAAGCTTTTTAAAAGCAAGCTGGAAGGAATTTGCAGGAGGGGAGAGGCTGGGCAGACTCGTAGTAAACACCCGTGCTCCCCCTCCTTCCTTCATTCCTGAGGCCATGAAATACAGACGCGCACTCTGGAGTGGAGCTTCCCAGCCGTCTTTCTCTCTCGTGGGCCCCGGGCCAAGGCTGTGCCACGGGCTTCCCTGACACATGAATACGTCCTCGTGGGCAGCAGGAGGCGGGCGTGGGGTGTAGGGCCGTGCTCTCGGGTCCTCAGCTTCTGCGAGTTGAAATGCTCCAAGGGCTCCCCTAGATTCTCAGCTAACGGGGGGCTGGAGTGGGCAGGAGCGGCTCCAACCGCAGGCGAGACTGCAGCGGGATGCTGACACGCAAAGTGGCACCAGCCTCTCCGTCGTCGTCGCCTCTTTCACTACATTGTGTTAGATCGGTAAGAGATTCAGATGTTCGAGACCCGCCTGGGCAACATGGTGAGACCTCATCTCTACAACAAATCAAAAAATCAGCCGGGCATGGTAGCGCATGCCTGTAGTTCCAGCTACTTGGAAGGCTGAGGTGGAAGGATTGCCGGAGCCCAGCGGGTCGAGGCTGCGGTGGTTGTGAGCATGCCACTGCACCCCAGCCTGGGCAACAGAGTGAGACTCCAACTCAAAAAAAAAAAAAATAGAGCCGGGCTCAGTGGCTCAGCCTGTAATCCCGCGCCTTTGGGAGGCTGAGGTGAGTGGATTGACTGAGCCCGCGGGTTCGAGACCTGCCTGGGCAGCGAGACCTCATCTCTACAATAAATCAAAAAATCAGC
>NW_007251389.1:235843-254702 GCF_000164805.1 Carlito syrichta | reverse complement strand
AAAAAAAAAAAAAGAGATTCAGATGATCAAAAACCATTCACACCCTCCCCAGCTTAGAAAGAAAAACCCAACCAAGAGCATCAAAGCCCAGTGTTCCACCGGAGTTCCAGTTATCATGAATTTGGTGTCCATTGTTCGTGTGCTTTTTTTTTTTCTTTTGAGTCGGGGTCTTGCTCTGTTGCCCAGGAAGGAGCACGATCGCAGTTCTCTGCAGTCTCCATCCCCTGGGCTCAGGCAGTCCTCCCATCTGAGTCTCCTGAGTAGCTGGGACGACAGGTGTGTGCCACCACGCCTGTCCGATTTTTAAATTTCTATTTTTTCGTAGACACGAGGTCTCACAATATTGTCCAGGCTGATCTTGAATTCCTGGGCTCAAGCGATCCTCCTGCCCCGGCCTCCCAAAGTGTTGGGATAACAGGCGTGAACCACAGCACCCGGCCTCGAGTACATTTCTTTAAACACGTCCATGTATGTATGGAATCTCCCTGAACACCATGGGTTGTATGTTCTGAGCTGTAGATAGCTGATCTCTTACAGGGCCTATTTTTTTTTTGTTCGCTTTTTGCCCTCGAAATTATAATTTCTCAGTTCATGCATGCTGACACACACTGTGCTAGGCCACCCATTTTTATTCTGGTGGGATGTCTCCTCCTATGAATACACAGTCACGTATCTGTCTGTACTTCTGGTGATGGCTACTTGAGTGGTTTCCTGTTCGTCGCATGGATCATGCTGCTAGGAATATTCTTGTCCACATCTCCTTGTTTCTCAAGGGGAGTATTTCTCAAAATGAAGATTGTGGCCACTCAGAGGCATTGAAATCAATTTAATGAGTCATGACCAGCATTTTAAAAATCAGGGTTCGAGGCAGGAGCATTGCTTGAGGCCATGAGTTCAAGAGCAGCCTCGACAATGTCGTGAGACCTCATGTCTACAAACAAATTTTAAAAAGTGAGCAGGCCCAGGCAGCACTCACATGTAGTCCCAGCTACTCAGGAGGCTGAGGCAGGAGGATCGCTTGAGCCCAGGAGTTTGAGGCTGCGTGAGTTATGATTGCACCACTGCACCCCAGGCTGGGAGACAGTGAGACCCTGCCTCTAAAAATAATAATCATAAATTTTTAAGAAATGAGAGTGCATCACACATGGTAACACTCCTCACTGCATCATAATATTTTTGTTTCAGAGGGATGTATGTGTGTGCGTGTGTGTAGGTGTGCATGCCAGCTGGATTGAGATATAGATTGTTCCTTCCTGTGGGTCATGATGTGACATTTGGGAAACTGCTCCGGGGGGCAGGGGACGGCGGGAATACAGTGTGCCCAGGCTACACTCTGCCGGATGCGTCTAAAATGCTTTTCAGACGGCTAGCCCGATGTGCACCCCGTCTGCATCAACTCTTCATAGCTGCTCACACCTGCTCTAAAGCACAACGCTTGCTCATGAGAGCTGAGACCAATCTATCTTACTGCCCTGTGGAAGGTGAGAAATCACAATCGCAGCATCCTAGGCAGCTTCAGAGACCACAGTGCTCTTCTCTGCCGCCATTCAATGACCATGTTTCCTTGAAATTCAAGCATCCCGGGGGTAAGTGGGTTTGCATCCCAAGAGAGGCATGCCAGCTCTTGTCATGAAAGCAGCAGGTCAGGGAAAGAGGACAGCAGTGACAGGGATTTTTCCTGCCACGAGTCCCGTGTTAACTCCACCTGGAGCCCCCAGAGAGACAGAGTTTCAAGGTTCAGCCCAAGCAACTCGATTCTGTTGAACAACACCACAAGAATCTTTGGAGAAGCATAAAAGAGTCCAAAGTCTTCACAGCACAACGATCATAATGCCCAAGATACAGCCCCAAATTACTTGACATGAGAAGAACCAGACACAGGGGATCCACCTTCAAGAGGAAGGGCAATCAGTGGAGACCAACCTTGAGAGGACCCACATTTTGGAATTATCAGACAGGGATTTTAAAGCAGTGATTATTATTGCATTCAAGGGTGTAAAGGAAAGTATGCTCACAATGAATGAAAAGACGGGAAATCTCTGCAGAGAAATAGAAACTGTCAAAAATAACCAGATGGAAATTCTAGAACTGAAAGAGCCAGACTAGAACCATGAGGCCAACTGTTCTCTCACCTGCAAGCAGGTAAATTAGATTCCCCATTAGAATAACTTCACTCCAACATTATGGAATGGCTTGTCCTCTAAGGAACACGTCTAAGTGCTTTGTACAAATCCTTTCCTCTGCTACAATCCCTCCTCCTATAATCCATCTGCATTTCTAGGGAACTCTGACACACTGATTTCCCCTTGTCTGATTTCCCCTTCCGAAAGGCTCACCTAGCTCCTTCACTTAGAATATTTGCTCCACCTCTGTCTCTGTAACAGATGTCCACTGTTTCTGCCTGATCAACATTTATTCCCATATTTTCCATTTGGGGGGAAATCACTTCCCTTCCACATTCAATCCTTCTGGTTTGAGAGGGGCTGGCTCCTCCCTCGCAGAATCAAGAATGGGCCTATAAGCCAGGGCTGGCCATCAGTGTATTTCCAATCCATGGCTGCGACCATTGGGTAGTTAATCAGGAGTGTGACCAAAGCCAAACCAGTGAGATTCCCACAGGATTCTGTGTGGCACTTTGGGCAAAAGATTTTACTGCTGGATTCCTAAATGAGCCTAGGGTAAGCTGGGAGCAGCCAGTAGACACCTTGGCATCTGTCTAAGAAGGACGCCACTGAGGGGCACAGAGGACCCAGGGGTGGAGAGGGGTCAATTCCTAACAGCAGTGTTTGAGCACCCAGATCCAGCCATGTCTGAAATCATCTGCCCTTGGATTTTTTTCATTATTTTTCTTTTCTGCTTTATAGGTTTGAACTAGATTTCTATGACCCGCAGCTGAAAAGCCTGTGTCTCCGATAATTCTCAGAGGCCTAGCACATTTTACTGATTTGTAGAGCTGACCTAGTGACAGGGACTGTGAGGTCCTTTCTGGCTTACATTTTTTTTCCTTTTTTGAGTTGGAGTCTCCCTCTGTCGTCCAGGCTGGAGTGCAGTGGCACACTCACGGCCACCGCAGCCTCAACCTGCTGGGCTCAGGCGATCCTTCCTTCGCAGCCTTGCAAGTTGCTGGAAATACAGACGCACGCCACCACATCCAGCTAGTTTTTTGGGTTTTTTTCCCTGTGATTTACTGTAGAGACCAGGTCTTGCCAAGTTGCCCAGGCTGGTCTCAAACCCCCAGGCTTGGGCAGTCCTCTCGCCTCGGCAACCCAAAGTTCTGGGAGGACCGGCTGAGCCACCCTGTCTTACATTTTTATTCCGACACCTGGAAGCAGCATGACAGGCAGAAGGTTCTCGATGGTGTTTTTGCCAAATAAACGAGCAAATTCAACACGTCTTGTTAAACTTGCCCCTTTGTTTTCCTGTTGCCTGGCTGATGCGTTCTGTTGTCCCTTTATTCAGGGCCCACAAGGCGGTTTGTCTCCGTTCTACAGCCGGTGATACTGTGGCTGCCCAGTGTTTAGTGACACTCTGAAGTCTTGAAGCTAATAAATTCCAGAGCAGAGACTGTGAGGCCGGGGGCTTATCCGGGGAGCTGCCTGACAGCTGTCTCCCACCCTGCTTGATCAGGTTGAGGAAGGTGGCGGTGAAGCAAACAACGAGAAAAACGCGAATGAAACATGCAGCCTGTTTGGACCAGAATAAAGAAAACAGCTTCCCGCGCCTTTGGGAGACTGAGGTGAGTGGATTGCCTGAGCCCACGGGCTCGAGACCCGCTTGGCCAGCGAGACCTCATCTCTACAATAAATCAAAACAACAGCCGGGCATGGTAGCGCATGCCTGTAATTCCGGCTCCTCGGAAGGCTGAGGCGGAAGGATCGCCGGAGCCCAGCCGGTCGAGGCTGCGGTGGCCGGGAGCGGCCGCTGCACTCCAGTCTGGGCAACAGAGTGAGACTCCAACTCAAAAAAAAAAACCCAAAAAACAGTTTGTTTCTTGGAGGGAGGAGTTCAGGGCCGGGGTGATCCCAGCGTGCGGGAGGAAAAGCAGATTCGTTTGTTCCTATTTATTTCCCTCTACCTGACAAACGTATTCATCCAAAAAAAAAGGAAAGTAAGTCTTAGATGGACACACGAAACGCATCCCAAGGAACCAACACGGGACGGCGTTTTAAGAACTTGCCGTTGGAAATCAGCGCACCCGAAAACCGCTTTATGTCCTGGGGCCCCTGGGACGAGGGGCCGTAAGCGGAGTGGCTTCAACCGAAACTCACTGTGCCACACCACGGGGCCACGTGTCTGGGGTCCACACGTGGCAGGCCACGCTTCTCCCAAGAGCTGGCTGTGTGCAGGTGAAGTGTGAGCGTCTAGTGAGCCCTCTCCCCTCATAGTGGACCAGGAACCCAGGGAGTCGCCACACGCCTGCTCCCTCCCCTGGCGGTGCCCAGTGTCCACCCGTCGCACCTTGGAGTTCCTGTGGCTGGTGCTCAGGGCCCGCTCACGAGCGAGAACACGCAGTATCTGGTTCTTCGTTTCTGTGACAGCGCCCGTCCTCTGATGGTCTCCACTGCATCCAAGCTGCCGCGAAGGCCATGATTTTGTTCTTTTTTTATGGCTGCGTAATATTCCATCTTGAGGGCTCCATTTGCTAGGCTGGTTGTTGACTGGGAAAACGGGGGGCATGGGCTTTCACCGATAGGCGGCTGGAGGGAGGGTGGACCCCAGGCCCTGGAGACACTGGGGTCTGCTCATGACTCGCCAGGCCCCCCGCTTCCGCCCTCCTGTCCGGGAACCACTCCCGAGAGGCCGGCTTGCTTGCCTCTGTCTCCCCCAAGTCCTGTAGCCTGCTGCCTTTGGAATCGGGTTTATTTACTTGTTTCAGTTGGAGTCTGGCATCTGCTTGTGTTGTTCTCTCCATAAAGACCTTTTTATTCGGGACCTGGAGAGCTGTTTACTGCTCAGCACACACGGCATGAAAAAACTGGCCTGAGGCCGGAGGGTCTGATGCTTGTCTCCGGTGATCCCGGCCTGGAAGGCGCCTTTGGCCTTGGGCAAACGGGAAGGGCTCAGTCCGGAGAGGATCAGCCACTTCCAAGTGGGAATGTCCTCACTCCCCAGACGCAAGGAAGCTACAGGTGAGAAACGGAGGCTGCCTCCCATCTGCCTCCAGAAAGATGCAAGGTCTTCAACACCCACTGGGAGGGCTGGACTGTAGTAAGGAGACACTTTTAAAAAAGCACTCTGGGGCTTCCTGGTTTTTGTTTTTGTGGTTTATTTTAAATTCCAAGGAACGGAGAAGGATGGAGTTGGGTAAGGGACCTTGGGCATGGCGAGATGGAAGTCACTGGTGAATTTGTAAGAATGCTTTCGGCCCAGGGCTGTGGGAAGAGCCTGGGTTGCCCAGGAGTCCTGAGAAGCAGGCCTAGGACACATAGGTGACCTGTGGGAATTGCAAACGGGAGAGACGTCGGACAGTCAGTCCTAAAACTAGTACGAGTGAAGATATTTTTTACTGTAAGAATTGGGGCGGCTGGGTGCGGTGGCCCGGGTCTGTAATCCCAGTGCTTTGGGAAACCGAGGTGGGAAGATTGCTTGGGGCCAGGAGTTTGAGACCAGCCTGGGCAACACAGTGATACCGTCTCTCTACAAAAAGTTTTAAAAATTAGCGGGGTGTGGTGACGCACACCTGTAGTCCTAGCTGCTAGGGAGGCTGAGGCGAGGGGATCGCTGGAGTCCAGGAGCTCAAGGTTACAGGGAGCTATGGTGGCACCCCTGCGCTCCAGCCTGAGCAACAGAGGGAGACACCATCTCAAAGACGCAAGCAAACAAAAGGTAGGGGGTAAGAGCCAAGCATCTTTGAAGATGGAAGGGTTTTGTGGGGAACGAGGGAAAGATGTCACAGAGAAGGGATGGGAGAGAAAGCAGAACTCTGTAGGAAAGAAAGGCAGTGAGACTCGAGGGCAGGCGGGAGGGTGTCCATCCCGGGGGGAGACAGCCTGTCCCCCGAGGAGGCAGGAAGGTGATCGAGAGCCGGCCGTCCTGTAGAAAATAGAATTCGAGCCACCAATGGGATCCATTGTGTATTTTACAATTTTTAGGCCGGGTGTGGTGGCGCACACCTGTAATCTCAGCTCTCCAGGAGGCCAAGGCAGGAGAATCGCTTGAACTCAGGAGTTCAAGACCAACCTGGGCAACAAAGCGAGGCCTTGCCTCTACAATAAAAAATAAAAAAATTAGCCAGGTGTGGTGGTGCGCACCTGTCCTCCTAGCTATTTGGGAGGCTAAGGGGAGGGGATCACTTGAGCCCAGGAGGTCGAGGCTGCGGTGAGCCATAAGTGTGCCACTGCGCTCCAGCCTGGGTGACAGAGCGAGACTCCGACTCAAAATAAGTAAATAAATTTATTTTCTAGTGACCACGCTAGCAGGGGCCAAAGAAACAGGTGAGCAGATAAAATAGTTTTCAGTAATATAATTTATTTAGCCCAAAGCATATGAAATATGATCACTTCAACATGTAATCAACATACACAGATTATTTTTTATTTTTTATTTTTATTTATTTTTATTTATTTCTTTTTGAGTTGGAGTCTCACTCGGTTACCCAGACTGGAGTGCAGCGGCCGCTCCCGGCCACCGCAGCCTCGACCCGCTGGGCTCCGGCGATCCTTCCGCCTCAGCCTTCCAAGGAGCTGGAACTACAGGCGCACGCTGCCACCCCCGACTGATTTTTGATTTATTGTAGAGATGAGGTCTCACCTGCCCAGGCGGGTCTCGATCCTGCAGGCTCAGGCAATCCACTCGCCTCAGCCTCCCAAAGGCGCAGGATTACAGGCTGAGCCACCGAGCCCGGCTTATTTTTATTTTTTTAAAGTAGGAACTTATTAGAAGATAGGAAAGCTCCTGGCAGCTGGAGGGGACCCGAAAGAGGGTTGCCCAACATATGCAGATTATCGAGGACACGTTTCACATTCTGTTTTCAGGCGAAGCCTCAGAAGCCCGGTGCGTGTTTCTCTTGTGGGGAGCGTCTCGGTGTGATTCAGGCCCACGGCCAGGACTAGGGAACCATGTGGGGCTGGGGGCTTCTATATCGACAAGCAGAGGGTGAGAGAAAGGCTACCTCGGAAAGTCCCATGGCATATCTTGGGGCCATGAAATGGGGAATCTTGCCGGGCTCAGTGGCACAGCCTGTAATCCCGCGCCTTTGGGAGGTTGAGGTGAGTGAATTGCCTGAGCCAGCGGGTTCGAGACCCGCCTGGGCAACTTGGCGAGACCTCATCTCTACAATAAATCAAAAATTAGCTGCGCGTGGTTGCGCGTGCCTGTAGTTCCAGCTACTCGGAAGGCTGAGGCAGAAGGATCGCCAGAGCCCAGCAGGTCGAGGCTGCAGTGGCCGGGAGCGGCCACTGCACTCCAGTCTGGGCCACAGAGTGAGACTCCAACTCAAAAAAAAAACAAAAAAGAAATGGGGAATCTTCTGGTTAGGTTCAGGCCCGAGACTTGTTACAACTATTTTTTTAAATACAGTAGGTCCCCAATATGCGAAATAATTCCATTCCAAGAGTGCGTTTGCAAGTCCAATTTGTCCGTAAGTCCGACAAAGTCAGCCTAGCCCCCCAGCGAACACAATCGGCCACCCAGCACCAGCTGCTTTGATGCTTGATTCCGGACATCCTGGGCTTGAAATAAAGGTACCGCACTGCTGTCCTCCAAAGAGTCCTGTAAAGGACACACTGGTAGAGGATGCATGCACACAACGATGCCATGCCAGACAAGTGAACTGACTCACATGACTGGACACACCTACGCATGTTCGCATCTTTGGAAGTTTGCAACGTGAAGGTGCGTATATAGGGGATTCACTGTACGCTTTTTTATTTGAGATAATTTTAGGGTTATGAAAATATTGCATCGGTGTACATCTTTTTTTTGAGTCGGAGTCTCACTCTGTCGCCCAGACTGGAGTGCAGTGGCCATTCCTGGCCACCGCAGCCTCGACCTGCTGGGCTCCGGCGATCCTTCCACCTCGGCCTTCCAAGTAGCTGGAACTACAGGCGCACAGTATGCATCTTGAATGCCACCATCTCCCTGAGGCAGCCCGGCAGATGCATCAGTTTGTCTGCAGAGTCCCGCATATTTGAGGCACAGGGTTTTTGGGATTTTGAAAAGCCAGACCTGGGCGCCTCCATTGACTTTGGTGACCAAAGTCAAAATTCCTCACAAATTACGCAGGGAATTGAGACTTTTTTTTTTTTGAGTTGGAGTCTCACTCTGTCGCCCAGACTGGAGGGCAGTGGCCGCTCCTGGCCACCGCAGCCTCGACCTGCTGGGCTCTGGCGGTCCTCCCGCCTCGGCCTTCCAAGTAGCCGGAACTATAGGCGCACGCTACCACGCCTGGCCAATTTTTGATTTATCGTAGAGAAGAGGTCTTGCCAAGTTGCCCGGGCTGGTCTCAAACCCGCGGGCTCAGACAACCCACTCACCTCAGCCTCCCAAATTGCTGGATGACAGACTGAACCACGGAGCCCGGCTAGGGAACTGAGACTCTTATGGAATGTTCTGGAGTCTGAGATAACGAAAGGGAGTTGAAAAATGTCTGATTTGTGATTCATTTTTCTAATTTTACCTTACTTCCTCTCTGGATGAGAAGAGCCTCTTGGCTAACATTTACACCTGAGGGGGTGACTCAGTGCCGGGCCAGGAAGAGGCCACTGAACAGCTGAAGCGCCAACAGCCCCTTGGACAGCTTTGGGCTATTTGCCGGGTTATGATGAACTGGCTGCCCCATTCAGTAGAAACAGACTTTGAGCTGCATGGATAATTTAACATTTTTTTAGTGCCCACGTTAAAAAATAAAAACAAGCATGCGAGGAGAAACAGAACACACACTCCATAACGTTATGTGATAGTATAAGCATGGAATAATTTTTATCCTCTCCCTACTGGAGAGGTGTATTACAAACACAGAAAACAATAAAAAAAAGTTATTTGAAAAAAAAAGCATGCAGAATTAATTTTAATATCACATATCTGATCTAATCCAGCATATCCAAAGCTTTACCATTTCAACAGGACATCAATATTAAAAAATATTGAGATGGTTCACATTATTTTTGGTGCCAAGTCTTTGGACTCCATTGTGCATTTTATACTTATTCATACATAACTTTGCACATCACATTTTGATGAGGAATTTGCACAGTTTACAATTGATTTTAAAGTTACAGATTTCCTAAAAGGCACCTTTGAAAGCTAGCTTCTCCTTGCAATGTTGTTCCAAACGTGCTTTAAAAGTTTCAATCACTGAATCAAATATCGATTTTTAAGCTTAGGTTGATTAAAATTAAATGGAGCATCCTGTTCCTCAGTTGCGTTGCCACATTCCAAGTGTTCAGGAGCCACGCGTGGCCGGTGGGTGCCACACTGGACACCCCCGCTAGCACAGTGGGCATCTCCCGCTAACGTCCGCCACCTCTAACCCGCTCCTGTGCGGCCTCCTTGCCCCGCGCTCGTCCAAGAAAACATCCAGATGTGGTTTTCTCCTCATCTTTTTGTCCCTGCTATGCACTCTTCACCCAGACATGACTTTGCCAACACGGTGGGCTTACCACAAGGCCTTCCACCTCTGAGATGCTGGCCTGTCTGGGGCATGCCCCGATCTCATCAACTCAGGGAGCAGTGATGTCCTCTGTGGGTCCCCTTCCTTGAGAGGAACAGAGGCTGGTGAGGGAAACTGTTCTCTGTGGTGCCGTCTTGATTCCCTCCCCGTTCCCCCCTCAGTGCTTGAACCACAAGCCACCGCTTCTGTGGAGATGCCACGTGTGTGTTTGTCTTGGCATCTCAACCACAGAAGCCCTCCAAGCATGGGTCATGCTGCTCTGAGCACGGAACACCTGTTTGTATTTCTGGTGGCTGATAGGGACTCACCCACTGAATTCGGGGTCTTCTCTAAGTGCCTAAATTAGAGCAAGAAAATAAAAGGGAAAAGCGAGTTTTAGAAAATGTATTTATGGCTGGGCGCAGTGGCTCACACCTGCGATCCCAGCACTTTGGGAGGCCAAGGCGAGAGGACTGCCTGAGCCCAGAGATTCGAGACCAGCCTGGGCAACTTGGCCTTGTCTCTACAATAAATAAAAAAATTAGTTGGGCGTGGTGGTGCATGCCTGTGGTTCCAGCTATTTGGAAGGCTGAGGCGGAAGGATCACCTGAGCCCAGCAGGTGGAGGTTGGGGTGGCCGTGAGCGTGCCCCTGCACTCCTGCTTGGGTGACAGTGAGACTCCGACTGCAAATGTATGTGTGAAACCACTAGAATGCAATATACAACTTCTTCAGCCACAAACACTTTCCTAGGGAATTTGAGAGGAGCCATAAGAAGCTGCCCTTCCTGGCGAAGAACAGCCAGTCTGTTTCCAGCCTGGTGGACGGTGCACAGGGGGCTGGTGCAATGACATGATGGTGGGTCCCAGCGTTCTTTTTTTTGAAAGCAGGATTTATTAAGAGGACAAAAAAGCTCCCACAGCGGGAGGAGACCCGAGGGGGTTGCCCCCCAATGTTCTTAAGGAGCACGGTGGCTCAAGTCTATAATCCCAGCACTTTGGGAGGCCGAGGCGAGTGGGTTGCCTGAGGCCATGGGTTCAAGAGCAGCCTGGGCAACCTGGTGAGACCTCGTCTCTACAATAAATCAAAAATTAGTCAGGCGTGGTAGCACGTGCCTGTAGTTCCGGCTACTTGGAAGACTAAGGCGGAAGGATCGCCGGAGCCCAGCGGGTCGACACTGGGGTGGCTGGCCATGAGCGTGCCACTGCACTTCAGTCTGGGTGACAGAGTGAGGCTCCAATTCAAAAAAAAAAAAAGGAGGCTTTTCCTCTGGGACCACTTGTGCACCCTTGAGGGATTTCAAGCACTGAGGCACTCTGAAGTTGGCTCATTTGTGTGATGGTGACCGTGGTGGTGGCGGTGCTGACGTCCTGCAGAGACTTGCCTCACTCTCTGGACCTCATCTATCTTCATGAGCATGACAAGGACTCACCCTCGATATTCTCTCGTGTCCTTAACATTTGATGATCCCAGATGCCAGTGCTTTGCCATGGAGTCGGTGATCCTGAGCGTGATGCTAAGAATTAAAGTAATGCAGAAAGGCCACTGGGTGTGGGAAGTTGCCACCAAAAAAAAACAAGTCTCCGAAGGATTTTAATTTTTTTTTTTTTTTGAGTTGGAGTCGCACTCTGTCACCCAGACTGAAGTCCAGTGGCACGCTCCCGGCCACCGCAGCCTTGACCTGCTGGGCTCCGGCGATCCTTCCACCTCAGCCTTCCGAGTCGCTGGAATTACAGGCACGCGCTACCATGCCTGGCTGACTTTTTAAAAATTTATTGTAGAGATGAGATCTCGCCAAGTTGCCCAGGCGGGTCTTGAACCCGCGGGCTCAGGCAATCCCCTCACCTCAGCCTCCCAAAGTACGGGATTACAGGCTGAGCCACCGAGCCCGGTGGATTTTAATTTTTGATTTGACAATTAATGTTTTGGCTCTTGACCAAAGCTATTCATGGTTCCCCTTACTGGAGAACTCATATGTGGAATTCTCTTCCCTTTTTAATTTGTGAAGAGTCAGAAGCAGTGACAGTATATTTAAGTTCATTGTTTAAAAACCCGCAAGACCTATTTGTTCATTCAACAAACATACAGTGAACACTGACCGTGCCAGCGACTAGGATTCAGCCGCTGAGCAGAGAGGCTGAGGCTTCTGTTCTCATCAGGGGAGGAAAGCAATGGAGAAACTGATCAAGGAACAAACCAGATCACTGCAGATGGTGAGAAGCATTGCATGAGAGAGGACACAAGAGAATGCCCTAGAAAGTGACCACAAGACTTCAGCAGTCAAGTAGTCAAGGAAGGCCTTTTGTATACTTTTCTTTTCTTTCTTTCTTTCTTTTTTTTGAGTTGGGGTCTCACTCTGTGGCCTAGGCTGGAGTGCAGTAACATAATCACAACTCACTGCAGGCTCGACCTCCTGGGTTCAAGCAATCCTCCCCCCTCAGCCTCCTGAGTAGCTGGGACTACAGGTGCACACCATCACGCCTGGCTAATTTTTGTATTTTTGTAGAGACAAGGTTTTGTGATGTTGCCCAGGTTAGTCTCAAACTCCTGGGCTCCAGCGATCCTCCCGCCTTGGTCTCCCAAAATGTTGGGATGACAGGCATGCGTCACGGCGTCCAACATGGTGTACTTAAGTTGAAAAGGGAACCCTGAGAAAGACCCAGCCGTGAAAGAGTGAGAGGGCAGTGAGTGCAAAGGCCCTGAAGACATGCCTGTCCTATTGGAGGGATGCCAGGAAGCCTGGCTTTCTGTCCTCTTGCCCAGGGGGACGCTTGTGTTAAGCCAGGCTGGTGCATTGGGTTTTTGGAGGTCCCCTTTAGATCCGAACTGGGGCTCCTTCATGTGCCGCTGGCGGTGTTGGAAGTGGCCACAGGAGGGAGGAGCTCCCTAGGGTGGGGTGACGGGTTCCCTAAGAACTGAGCTGTCCTCCAGGATGGGGCTTTCATTCCTGTGTCTCCAGCTCGGCATTCAGCCCCGTCACTCTTGCTCAATGGGAGATGGACACGGTATCGAGTATCGAGTCATTCCCCGGAAGTGGGGTGCCCGCAGCTCCAGAGACATGGGAAGCCTGGCATGGTCTAAAACCTCACTTGGAAAAGGACGAGGAAGTCTGAAAAGAAGAGAGGCAGCCAGACATTTCCACTGTCTGGCCACCCAACTCCCATCTTCCCAGAACCGGGACAGGCACGAACACGTGGACTCCAGCTCACGTGGTCGTCACAGCAGAACCTCAGAGGGATCAAGTAATCAGACAGTGGCACACGGCTGGGAGGGATCGTGTTCTGTGATGACCAAAAGGTGAGTGGATTGCCTGAGCCCGCGGGTTCGAGACCCGCCTGGGCAACTTGGTGAGACCTCATCTCTACAATTAATCAAAATGAGCCGGGTGTGGGAGCACACACCTGTAGTTCCAGCTGCTCGGAAGGCGGAGGCGGAAGGATCGCCGGAGCCCCGCAGGTCGAGGCTGCGGTGGCCGGGAGCGGCCACTGCGCTCCAGTCTGGGGGACAGCGTGAGACTCCAACTCAAAAAAAAAAAAAAAGCCCTTCCCCAGGAACTCATGTTGTATTTCTCCAACATTTTCGAGCACTGTAGTCACCACCTCTGTTTTTGCTACTTCCGTGGACCACTGGGGCGCCCTCCACACCTGAAGTGTCTACGGGAGGGTGGAGGGGAGAAAGAGGTAAATATATATGTATAGTAGTTGGAGTCTCACACTACTGCCCAGGCTGGAGTGCAGTGGCACATTCACAGCCACTCCAGCCTCGACTTGCTGGGCTCCGGCGATCCTTTTGCCTCAGCCTTCCAAGTAGCCGCAACTACAGGCGCTACCATGCCCAGCTAATTTTTGATTTATGTAGAGACGAGGTCTCGCCAAGTTGCCCAGGTGGGTCTCGAACGTGTGGGCTCAAGCAGTCCTCTGGCCTCTGCCTCCCAAAGTGCCGGGATTACGGATGTGAGTCATCACACCAGGCAATAAAATTTATTTATCAAAATTTACTTATAGAAAATTGTGGACAACCCCTTCGGGTCCCCTCCCACTGTGGAAGCTTTTCTGTCCTCTCAATAAATCCTGCTTTCTAAAAAAAAAAAAAGAAAGAAAGAAGATTGTGTGTTTATCCTTACATGTTTACACTTCAGTCACCTTCAAAGTTCTCTCGGTTTGATGCAATACACCTGCCAAGACACTTTTTCCACTGCTCAAAAGTTTTTGAACTGGTCCGTTTGGATGTCTTTTAGTACTCTGGCTGTTTTTCGTTTCACCTCTTCCACATGGGCAAAACATTTTCCTTCGAGGAGTTTTTTCAAGGTAAGTAAAAAAAGTCACTCGGGGAGAGATTGGGTGAACAGGGAGGGGAGGGCATGGGGGTCATGCTGCTTCGGATGAAAAATTGCTGAACACTGCGCGGTGTGGGCAGGTGTGCTCGTAAATCACCCATCATGAAATGGGCAAACTCACTGAGAGAATCTTCCCCCCAAATTCCCTGAATTATTCGGCTTCAGGGACACTAGCTGGTCCACGGATGCTGATGGGTTCCTGGAACACTCAGCGGGGGAAGCCTGTACTACAAGGGACCTGCCCTCCAAAAGATAATTCTTTTTTTTTTGAGGAATTCCCCTTGTATAGCGCGTCCTCACACCTACAATGCACCAGCTACGCTAGGAATTGGCAAACTTCTTCTGTGAAGGGCCAGTTTCTGATGGCACCACTCAGCCCCGTGTCAAGTAGCCATGGGAATATAATATGCAAATGATGGGTGTGGCCATGTGCCCATAAAGCTTTATTGACAACGTTTGCTACAGATGGAACTTGATCCTGGCCATAGTGTGCCAACCCCACCCCTACTGTGATCTACAAAATATATTAAGGGCTTGTTGTAGCCGGGCTCCGTGACTCAGCCTGTAATCCCGCGCCTTTGGGAGGCTGAGGTGAGTGGATTGCCTGAGCCTGCGGGTTTGTGACCCGCCTGGGTAACTTGGCGAGACCTCATCTCTACAGTAAATCAAAATGAGCCGGGCGTGGTAGCGCACGCCTGTAGTTCCAGCTACTTGGAAGGCTGAGGTGGAAGGATCGCTGGAGCCCAGCGGGTCGAGGCTGCGGTGGCCGGGAGCAGCACTCCAGTTTGGGCGACAGAGTGAGACTCCAATGCAAAAAAAAAAAAAACAAAAAAAGGCTTTGTTGTAAAAATATATGTGTATAGACAATGCTTTAAAGGAAAACTTCACGCCACTCCCCTAAGTGGACACAGGAGCTCAGGCCATGAACGAACAACTGTGAAAGTAAATTTGGTGAAGATAAAACGAGGTGATTAAATTCCAGCCAGAAGGGCGGACTGTGCAGGGTTTGCCGCCTGAGGCCTGACTTTTCATGTTTAAAAAAAAAGGAACCAGGAAGTCCCAGGAGGCATTCCAGGCTCGCCATCAGCAGCCAGGGAGTCTTTCTCTCTGCCGTAAAGGGTCAGATTAGAGCGAACCAGGAGGGGACGGCTTTTGCGGGAGGTGACCTGATCTTACTGGTGTCTCTTCCGTGTTCCACTGAGGCCATCTTCCCCGCCCCTAGCAGTGCCTCTGGCTTCGTTTACCGCCGCAGCTCAGCTGGAACAATGCAGGAGCAGCACACCAAACCCATGAGGCGGTCAAGGTCTCAGAGGCAGGAAGGCCCAGGAGGACAGGCCCCGCCCCCAGCCCCCAGCCCACGGAGATGAAGATCACCCCTCAGTCAGGTTATCACTGTGACAGGCTCTGTGGGCCGGGGACCCGGGACCCGGCTCACTCTGGCACCTGGATGATTATCAAAGGCCAAATGTGACTCACCTGGCCCCACCCTGCACGGCGGCAGTGCTGTCTGGACGATGCTGGGGACTTCCCATTTGTGTCCCCGACCTGCCAGGACCTCACGCGGGAGGTGGCTATCCAGGCAGCAGAGGTCATCAAGTCTAAGCCTGGGACCCTCCCATCCCAGGGAAGGTGGGGCCAGGGTTTCTGGGGGCAGCCCTGGCAGGCCTCAACTCCATCCCATCAGAGGTGATAACCCAGGCTGCAAAGTCAACAGGCCAGGCAGCAGAGCAGAGGGCGGGTCGGCCCAGGAGTGGCCAGTAGGGCGGAGGGCAGGTTGGCCCGGGAGTGACCATTAGGGCAAGGGGTGGCTCAGTCCGCGAAGAACCAGCTGCTGTGACCCCGAGGAGTCAAACACTCGATTCCCAGAGCATGCCCAGGGGCTGAGCTAGGCACGTCTGCCAATGGGCAGGGAGCAGGCAAGGGCTGGGGACACCAGACCTGCCCTCCCTGCCCAGAGCTGGAAGGTTGCTGGGCTCTTCAGACCAGAGTGCTGAAGGTTTCCCAGCTCCAGGGGAAGGGAGCCCGGGAGGCCGAGGCCCGGCGGGCTCCTCTGTCGACTGGGCAGCCTTGTGGTCTGCCAGTGAGGCTGTCGCAGTGGCGGGGGAAGGGGGGAGAAAACGACCACAGGTGCGCTGAGACCACGTGTGTCCCTCGCTCCATGCGCTCTCCAAAGCAGCCTCCAGCAGTGGTTGATGGGAGCTGGCCTCCGGGGCAGTGGCTCTCTGGGGCGTGGTCCACCCTGTCTTCCAGGCCTCGCTCCCCAGGCGCCTCTTTTGCTGCTGCCCTCCCACTCTGTCTCACTTCCTCCACTCCCCGGCATGTGTTTCCCGGGTCACCTCCCAAGCCCTCCTGGCACCAAAAGCCCCGTCTCATTGGCTTCTGGAAGAATCCAACCCAAGACAGGGTGCTTCACAGGTGAACACAAAAATACCCCAGGACAACTGTCATCCAGGGGGCTGCCGGCCCCGCATGCTGTATCTGTGCAAGTGAGAAGAAGGCACGCCATCCTCTGGGGGTACTGGAGCACATTCCAGAGTCCCGGGCTTAGGAGCAGAGCATGGCTGCGTTCAGCTCACGTCACCCTCCTCAGCTGGACACCCTTGGTCGGTGAACAACCTGCCTAACTGTACGTGACAGTTAAATCAGAGGAAGAAGCGCTCGTCTTCTAGAAGGACCAGAAGAAGTGATTTTGGAAGAAATTCATAATAATTAGAATGATCCCTGTGTAAGCAAACTCAGGTTCGGCCGCTCGTTGCTTGAAAGCCAGACTCGCGAGGTCAGAGTTGGCAGGAGAACAGGTTTATTCAAGAGCTGGCAACCTGAGGAGACAGTGGACTCATGTATCGAAGACATTGAGTCAGGGCAAGTTCCAGCACTTTTTATGATAAGGGCAGGGGAAAGTGGAGGGAGGCTGGGAAGCTTCTTTGTCCTTGGTTGGGTCGCACTGTCCCTTAAAATCTTTGACCAAACACGGTGAGTGTACACCCTCGCACTTTTCCCAGAATGAGTCTCGACAGCCGCACACTTGGTATTCTGACATTATCTTTCCAGTCTTTCAAAATTATCCCATCCTGTGCGTGTGTGTGAACAGAGGACAGGCCCTGCCGCCTGTCTAGAGAAGAGTCGTCATTTCATGGTTGCACCTGTAGGGCTGGAGTGACATCAGCGTGTTGGTGTCAACTCGTGGGGACCGATCCATAAGATGGATACAGGAAAAAAATGTTAGTATGCCGTGCATGGATCGGTCCCCACGCACACATCTGTGAGATCTGTCCCCTGTGATGTCCAGGAGCCATTGACACCCGGGAGCACGGGACACTTGCACTCAAAGCCTGGCTCCCACGCTGCTCCAGCTAGGGTACGGGGGATTTTGGAACTAATGGCTGATTCCAGGACCGGGACAGGGACGGGGAAGTCAGAGACGAGCCTGCTGTGTTGCAAACCAAGGACTCTCTAAGAATGAGAGGGTCCTTCAACCGGACACAGGAGCCAACTCAGCACCCGAAGCCCAGGTCTGGGAAAATCTGAGCCGAGAAAAACAATGATAGTAAGGAATTTCACCCAGAGAGTAAAACCGACCCCCACGAGGCCATAATGCCATGACTGACTTAAGAAGGGGCAGCTCCTCCCTGTAGAATTCCAGTGAATGAGTGAGGAAGAAATGGTGGGATCAGACGTCACCGTTAGGCACAAATGGACGGCACAAATGGAGACAGACAACAATCCTCGTGATGCTAAAACCCAGGGATGACAATGTGGAGAGAAATAGGATCCTGGGAACGTCCAGGGCCTCCCCACGAGATGCTGATGACCCACAGCAGGAAGATGGCCACGTGATGGTGGAGACCAGCAGACGCCCCCTGAACTGAGGCCAGCGTCAGCAGGGACCCGGCGATGAGGTTCAAAGCCACCCAGTAAGGTGCACTGAGACGGGCTGAACACCCTTTCTGGGTCTCCTTGCCCAAAAAGTCATACCTCGATGAGATCGCAAGAAAGCAGCCGGCATCACTGAATCGAGGAAACTTCCACATAATTGGCCATTGTTCTTCGAAACTGTCAAGGTCATGGAAGGCAGAGACTGACTGGTGGTTGACCTCGGTTGGCCTTGCTGGGACAGCTTTGCGTGTCTGTCACCCTCCGGCCGGCCAGACTGGGCGTGCTCCCCAGGGTGCGGCAGAGGGCCAGAGACCCAGCAGGAACATGCAAGGCCTCTTGAGACCGGATGGCACCAGCCCATTGTCACTTCTGCCTCGTTCTGTGGGTTCAGGCCGGTCACGTGCCTTGTCACTCAGAGCCAGCCTGGAGTTACCAGAATGCTAGAATGACTAAAGTTGAAAAGCCTGACAACAGCAAGTGCTGACAAGGATGGGGATCCATTGGAACTTCCACACGCTCGTGATGAGGTGTGAATGACAGCTTTGGAAAGCAGCCTGGCAGAACTCACAGTTCAGCACAGACCAGCCAGGGGGCCCGGCAATCCCTCTCCTGGGTCCCAGCGTCCACACGGAGCCCGGCATTCGAATGTCTACAGTGTTGGGCTACCTCTTCTCACCGCCCCAACAGAAGCAGCTCACAGACCCGTCCGTGGGCGGATGGGTGAGAAATCCGTGGCACATCCACACTGTGGGGTTCTGCTCAGCTACGGAAAATAACGCATTCCTGACACACAGGACACGGACAAACCTAGAAGACATGGCGCTAGGTGAGGGGCTGTGTCCCGAAGGAGCCCATTTACGTGAAACGCTGGAAAAGGCAACATGACAGCCACAGAGAGATCCGTGGTGGCCTGGGGCTGAAGTCGGCGTGGGGCTGGATTGCAAAGGGACGCAAGGGAAGGTTCTGGGGTCTCCTGAGTGCTCTGGCTTTTGTTTGGGGTGACAGTGACATGACTATAATTGCTGAAATTCACCAAACTACACTCTTTTTTTTTTTTTT